>NW_015390744.1:0-15760 GCF_001527695.2 Protobothrops mucrosquamatus | reverse complement strand
TAAAATCCCACCTCAACCAACAGCCTGCTATTTCTAAAGGAGGACAAGCATACATTGAAAGTTTCTCAGAGGTAATTGTTTTGATATTTTTGTAAGTGACATACTGAAATCAACAACCTTTCAGTCATTTCAACATGTTAGGAAGCTGTTTGCACAAATACCAGAGAGGGAGAAATCCTTAATATAGTTATAGAACATTTAATATTTTACATAGCCCTGTTAGTTTGAACCAGAACTGGCAAAGGAAGTGTTATTTGTCTTCATTTACCATCATTTCAAACCTTTTAGTCCTTACTTTACTTTCAGCAGGCATTAAACAAGAAGAGAGGAAAAACATAAAATAAATGCAAAAAAAATGGATATGAATAAGCTAAATTGCATATAATTCTGTGCAAATGCACCGCTGATCAAATTAACGTTGATATGAAAATAATTATAATTGGCTTGTGCATCTATTAGCACTTTAAAATCCAGGAGAGCTTACAGACAATAGGAAACTTTTTCATTTTTCTTCTAAATTTTGCTAAGGCAATTAATTATGATACCATCCTAGGAAATAACAAAACTAACTTTTTACATATGAATTTTTGTTTGCTTTTTCCACATGGTGTGAGACAGTGACAAATCTTCTCATCTCTGTCTCCAATATTTTTTAACATGCATTTCTTTTAACTTTCTTAATTTTTAACTTTTTTTCTGTAACTTCTAATTTTTAACTCCCAGTTTTTAACTTGTTGACTGATGTGCATCTAGCTTTGTTTGGTTTTCTTTTATTTAGTACTTGTTCTTAATGGGGAGGAAAAGGAAGAGAACTTGGTCAAGCTCTATGTATTGAGACATAATATAGGAAATAGAGTTACATGAAAGATATTATATGCATTGGTAATAAGGGTAAGAGATAGGCAATGTTGCTCCAAATGAGGCATGTCCTTCCTATATCTCTTCTTCTGACAATTAAGCCACTGGGAGCTCCCCCCTGTCTTCTGATCATTTCTTAGGTAGCATTTGTTCCATTATAAGGGTATAGCTCTTTACAAGAGGGGTGACAATGGAGGGCTGCTTGATCCAGAAAGAGGCATAACTGACACACCACATAGAACTGAACAAAGTGTCTCTTGACCACAGCTGCCATCATTTCCTGTAAGTCCAAAAGGTCCCCAAGATTCTGCACCATTCTTGAGGGCAACAGGCATTTCTATTCTAGAATACTTGGATCTAGACAGTCCAAATAACCACATCCATACAGTCTTTATATGATTCAGTCAGAATCAGTTGTATTCCACCCAGACCAACTCATCTTCTGGGTATGGGGGTCAGAGTTTTGACAATCTTGTTTAGTCAGCTTGAGGTGAGAAAGTATAATTGGGCATCATTTTGTGCTGATGATACCAGACCCCAAACTGGTAGATGATCTTACCTAGAAGTTTTACATAAATGTTGAACAAGAAAGAATATCAATCCCTGTGCTACCCTACAAAGAACAGGCCTAGAAAGTGACTTCTTATACCCAATACTGACTGGAATCATCCCCAAAGAAAGAAAACCTTGAAGCCAACCCCAAAGTGGCTGACAGTATGGAAAGCTACTGAGAGATCAAGGAACCCATGGGTGGATGCAACACCTCCATCCAGGCTCCATCAAAGAGTCATCCACAAACATGCCCATAGTGAACTCAGGGCCTGAATCTCTAAGAATGGAAGGTTGGAAAGACGATAGGAGTTGCCTCCAAAATGTTGGGTCTAGTAATGACCTCTTGAGGAGGGAGGGTTCATCTTCTTCTTCAGTGCTGAAGGTACAGTATTGTGAGGTAATTATCACACCACAATGGTTGCAAGGCAGTCAAATACAGATAAACTTCTCTTTCTGCTCATTGTTACCATAGTAATGAAAATCCTTACATTTAGGCCCTTCACAGATCTCTAAAGCAAAGGAAACCTGAACAAGATTGAAAAACAATTGTGAGTTTACTTAGCAATTACTTCACTTAACAACCATGTTGCTGGTCCTAATTGTGGCCACTAAACCATAATTACCTATAGAACAAGTAAAACTTCCACACTGACCTCTTTGCTAAAATACAATATTCACAGATGCCATCTAGATTTTATACAGTATTGTAGAACACATTTTTCCAGTTACTTTGGTTTTGGTACTATAAACCTCAATTTTATGCTGAGAAACAATCAAATTATTTTGCCAGTTTCACCCAAGGCTAGTTTTTGTTTTGTTTTAGAGTGTGTCACTCAAATCTCTGTACAACTACTTCAATATATGCATGTAGGGGTGTGTGTGTGTGTATGTGTGTGCACGCATGCACGTAAAATCTCAACCAACTTTTTTTTTACCATATTATTCTAAGAATATATTTTCCCCATAGAAGCAAGACTTAAAATCATTGGAAAAAAAAGACTAGTCAAATGTTCCAGAGAATATATTTCTTATAATTCAATACTATGGTTCCTGGACAAAATTCAGAACCATCCCGACGGATTTGCACCTACTGCAAAAATCAGAGCCTTGATGTCTGATCTTCTATCTTGCTTCTTCTCCAACCTTCATGGTTCATTTTTGTTAAGATTAGGAAATTGACACAAGGTAGGGCAGAAAAAGTCAATGTAATAATAACAATCTAAGCTTTATATTTCAGGTCTCCACTATCAATAATTCAGATTGCCTCTCAAGTAGAATAAATGCGGGGATATATTTTAAAGTAAATAATTAAAAATAACAGAAAAAGGCTTTGCCCAGCAAGTTATGTATAGGCAAGAAGATATAGGAAATTTATCTTGATGTTGTCTTCTTCTAACAAATTCCTCTAAGGCATTTGTTTTGTGACAAAACATGCACAGAACCATTTGAAATCAAAAGAAGATTTGTGTTTTGTACTAAAAGTGATATATAATTGGAAAACACAATATTGCAGGTGTCATCATAAACTTCCTTCCTTCCTTCCTTCCTCCCTCCCTCCCTCCCTCCCTCCCTCCTGTCTATCATTTTTATGTCATTGGTATATTTAGTATGCCTTTCCCCATGGCACGTCTGCCAGTTTTCTTTGCTTTTTCTTTCACTGAAGATAACATAGATATTTACAGTTTCTGCAGCTCAGTCTGAATCGCCTTTCTCTGTAGTACTGGATTTCCCAAGGCAAAAGACGACAGCACATCCATCACTAGAACTCTTGCTATAAAGCTGATCTTGGCATCTTGGCTTGATTATGTTGCTCCTTCAAATTTGAGGAGTACTGGCACTACAGTTTGTCTTGGTGGTTTTGCCAAACAGTTCAGAACATTCATTAATCAGACAATTTTTATCAAAGTTTTGTCAGGTGGCAGTAGTAGCATCAGTTCACTTTAGTACCAAAAGTCATTTCAGGAGAAATACGATGCTTCTGAATTAAAAAAAAAAGTACAAATAAAAGTTCATCTCAGGAAAGTAATGGTTTTAGTATAATAATGGTAAAATTGCATTTGAATTCTACATATATACTCTGCAATGTTAAAATAAAACTTTGTTACTAGAAATCAAATATTCCAGAAAGGAACATGCAAATAATCCAAAAACTATCAAGATGCTGTTTCTTATATCTAAGTGTAGATTTAGATATAGTTGCACAGATTTTGTGTGAGTCAGTTATGCAGTATTGGAGAATACGTTTCCTTCTGAACATTGAGAGTGGAATGAGAAACTCCACATAGCACTGGAGTATACAGGAAGGCACAGATTAGAAAATAAACTTTATTAAACATCATTATATAACATGAAACCTAAATGCAGAAGTTTATAATATTAGGAAAACAAATCCACAACATTATAAGCTATGTAATGACATCATGAGATGTGTGATATTCACTCCTTCAACTCTCCTTCCCAACATCCATGACTAAACTATATACTAGGTTTTGTAAAAATATAAAAAGTAAGTGGTTTACGAAAATGTCTCAGAGAGTCTTTGGACAGAGATGCATCTTAATTTCTATGAAGATGAAAGAATAAGAGAGAGTAGTACACTAAAATTTACAAATTATGTTACTGTAACTGTTCTAATAAAGGTAGTTTTGGGTTTTCATGGTGCCTACTTCTTAGTCTAGTCTTTCTTATAGGGCTTCCCAAAAGATAAGAAAATAAGACTTTTCTGTGTTTTTATTGCTACCGTATTTGCTACTTTTCTGCCATATCCGGTTTTCCAGACCAGACCAGATCATCAGAGTAGGCTATGTCAGTATACAGACACAATAAAGACCACTGTAATTCTATTTTCTTGTTGTATGGTATAATGAAAGCCTGACAGAGGTTCCCTGTGCTTTCTCTTATACTATATAGACTGAAGATGGAGTTATTTTGAGTCTCTGTCTCTCCTTTCCCAGAGCTGAATTGTAATTTACTGTTTCTTTTATCTTTCACCAGTTTTATCTCCCCTTTTCTCTACAGAAATGTGTTCTACAACTCAATAATCTTTAATCAACCATTTTCTTAGATTATTTCACTTGGTAGCCTTGGGTAAAAGAGTTGCCTTTTGATGTATTTTCCTCTCCCATCTCTGAATGTTTCTCAGAATGAGACAATCTTGAGCTGTAACATAGTTCCAATCCTTATGTCTTGCTAACCATTTCTAAAGAACATGTCCTTATGACATTACTTTTATATATCCCTAGCAAATAGTTAGGCAGATTAAAGCAGCCTTTAGAGGTTTCTTTGCCTCTTTTGCTAACACATTCATGCCATGAACATGAACTGACATGCTTAATTGATAATGATTTGTCCAACTTCCAGGGTCTATTGGCCTGCTGCAGGCAGGACTCCCATTGGGCATTTCCTTCCAAGGCCATTTTGACTTGGGTTATAGAAAAGACTAGCATCTGACATCTACCTGGGTAAAACATGACTGATAGTGGAAAATACATAATTTTGCATACATATCCAGGTGCTTTTGATCATGGCTGCTTGCTACTAGCAGTGCCATTTCTTTGCATTACTTATTGATCACATCTTGCTTTCTCTTCCATGCCTGTATCCTTCTAACATGTCATATGTGAGGAAGAAAGATGTGAGATATTAGGAGACTTCCCTCTTGTTTCATTCAATATGAGGGATGCATAAACCTGGCTATTATTATAAGCTTAGCACTCTTCCAGGAAAGCATTAATACCACCTTACAAGTGGCACATTATTATCATGAAGTAGTTTGTGCCAATAACGTGTCATTTGGATGCCTTGGAAGATGTAAATGGCCTTAAAGGATAAGTGTGATGATTCCACTGGATGCTTCCCCATATACCTCTCTAGATGTCAGCTTGGGGGAGGGTGAACCAATTCCTGGCACATCAGGATCTGAGTTGATTGATGACTCTGAGCAGCCATCAATGAGGGATTTGGCTGAGGCTTCAGGTGGGGAAAGCATCCAGTTGCAGCTGGTCAATGATGATGAGGAGGAACTGCCTTCTGCACCTGATTCAAGAAAATGTAGGGCAGAGAAAAGGCAGGACCAGAGAAGATCAGCCAGACTACTCACAAGGAGAAAGCCTCACCCTTCTTAACACAGCAGACAGATAGAGGTGATGCTGGGAATAATGTGTTTGTTTCCTAGCTGTGTGTTTTCTGGTCATTGTGATTCCTGCCCCACTTTTGATTGACACTGTGCCTTGACTTGGATCATGCCTTGGAAACTCTGGACTTTTCTTGCCTCGTGAACTCTCTTGTGTTGTTTTACGTTTTAAGTGATTTAAGTTTTTCTGGTGGATTTATTTTGATTGGGAAACTTTCAAGTGCCTTGTGGACTCTTTGGTCATTGCTCTGTGGACTAGTATTGGTCTGCTCATTGCTGGACTTAATTGGGACAGGTCTGGGTTTTTCAGTGAAGGGAATTGCCGGAGAATATTAATAAACTCACTAAATCACAGTTACGTGTATGTGAGAGTGAGTGGGACGGCACAATAAGAGGAAGATCAAAGCAACAGCAATAGCAATAGCACTTAGACTTATAAACTGCTCCACTGTGCTTTACAGCTCTTTGTAAGCAGTCCTCATTTTACCAACCTCAGAAGGATAGAAGATTGAGTCATCCTTGAGACAGTGAGAATCGAACTGCTGGCAGTCAGCAGTGTCAGTCTGCAATACTGCATTCTAACTACTGCACCACCACAGCTCTATCTTACAGTCAGATAAGACAGGTTTCAGCCTGGACTTGAGATATTAGTTTGATTAAAAATCTCAGTCAGCCCCCTCCCTAGTTCACATGAAGATAAAGTGAGGGATGGGGAAGCACATTTAGACTTGCAAGATTAAAATATCTTTAACTGTTGCTTTGCCTCTTTCCCCATACACCATACTTTACTTAGCTGTTATAATAAAATAGTCCTGATGTATATGGCATTAGTTTCTCAGACTGGTCTACCATGTGGATTGACAAAAGGCAGTTAAATCCAAGCTTCAACCTACTTTTCTTAAAGTCTATTTCCTAACGTTAAACATATGGATTCATAGTTGTTTTTCATGCTGACAAGTGAAGTTCAATGGGAGGTGAAAAGAACCTTTAAAATCCATCAATAACTTTCATTAATTTATTCAATTTCAAAACTTAAGGACACTACTACTTGCTAGCCTCATTTGAAACAGAATAAGGATCAGCCATCGGGCAAGTGGAATTTAAGCCACCACACTTTTCTGCTAACCCAGGCATTAGAAGAATTCAGGTAAACAGTTAAATTTGGCTAAACCTGTAGAAATTGCTGCCAGCTTGCATATTCAAAGATCTTTGGCTATTTTTCATGCCACGTTTTGGCTTTTTAAAAAATTTTGTTTAACCACCCTAGTGCTGTACATGGACAATCAGATAGATAAAAAGATAGATGATACATAGATAACAGGGATGATATATATAGATATTATATCATATGTCTGTCTGTCTGTCTGTCTGTCTGTCTGTCTGTCTGTCTGTCTGTCTGTCTGTCTGTCTGTCTGTCTGTCTGTCTGTCTGTCTATCTATCTATCTATCTATCTATCTATCTATCTATCTATCTATCTATCTATCTATCTATCATCTATCCAGGAACCCAGAATTGCATTGGGTAAAGGATTTTCAGTTGTTCTATATCAATTGACAACATTGATTTTTCTAGTGACTTTAGTTCATGTTCTCCTTCTGGATATCTGTGCAAGGCAAACAGGTCTCATGTTGTGACATTTTTTAGTACATGTCAATGGCAGTTTTTTATCATTGAATTTGAATCCTCCTGGAACCTGTATCCTTTCAGCCACTCATGACTAATTCCATCTCTGCTGGCTAGTTATTTCTCTTATTTACTGAATTGTCACTGTTATTCCAATTTCAGTTCTACTTTTTCCTGCCAGCTATTTAGCTATTTCCACTTTCCTTGTGCTGAGTGACCTCTTTCACTGTGAAAACCCTTATCAATTATTTCTGAGAATCAGGTTATCACCTGCAAGGATAGCCTGTATGTATGTCTGGGTGGTCATGTGACAGGTAACAGATAATGTTTCCCTTTTTCATTTTGTCACAACAAGTAAGTCAGCAACGTATGGAGACAGATTTCCTGACTGGAGCCAGGTCCAATTAACTCTGGAGTAAACCCAGATTTGTAGCCTAGAATAAACCTCCAGACTATCCTAGCTAGTTTTAAGCACTCATTTCACAATCTGCATATAGGAGAAGGAGAAGGAGGGTTTTTCTAAGGTTGATAATTGAGGAGTTAGGGTTACGTGTTGCTCTCCAGTTGCCTTCTCCAAACTTAACAGAACAACATTGTTCAGCAAAACAGAAAATTAAAACAAAACATGTAAGAACAACTGTTGAAAAACAAAATAACAGTCATACTGGGTTCTAATAATTTCTAATAAGGGTTCTAATAATTTTGAAACTCATTACCACCATCATGAAAATAGGTATATACAATGAGAGATTAAAATAAACATTTAAACATAAAGCACATAATGCAATATTGAATAATCTTACACAATTTTTATTTCACCATATAATTCAGATTATTACTGTGCTCTATGCTGTAGGTCTTTATCAACATTACTGAAACTAAAAGTTTCAGTACAGTACTATCCTGATTGTATGTTCCAATTTTAGTATCCTAGCATTCATTATTATTTATCTTCCTTAATAATTTTCAAATAAATAGGTTGACTAATTATTCAAAAAATCCTTCTTCACTCGTCAAACGAGAAGATCATTTTGAACTCTGAGAATGTACTGATTGACTTCCTGACAGTTCTGCCCTAGAGAGCACACTTTGTTCTTGCTTAGACCTTGAATGCCACCTTTCCTAGAGCCAAATTTGTTACATTATCTGGATCTGACAATACTTTGCATTTGAACATAGTGAAGCAAGGAAGCAGATCCCAAGTTTCCTTGTGCTCAATGAGGTAAGGAAAGAGAGGAAAGCCAAAGGATGAAACTACTAGTGCAGAAGATAAATAAAACTTGCCAATTGCCCACTGGCAGAAACATCAAAGAAAGAGAAACCAATCAAATCCAGACCCTGGCATAAGTCAGCAGCACATTGATTTTGCTAGAAAGGCAATAAGGCAATGAAGTTGAGATGGGGTAAGATGGGGTAAAATGAAGCTAAAGCAGCAACATATATACTTAAATATCCAGAGATATTTTTTTAAAAAAAAAATTCATGTGGACAATTCAATATTATTCTAAAGAAACAATGTTATGAAAAAGGAGCCACTTTCTTGCACTGTATTGACAAAAGCGGGCTAGCTGTAGTAGGTTTTATTTTTCTTTTTTCTATTCCATGCTGATTAGGTGTACTTTGTCCAGTCATGAGTGCTGCATTTTAAAAAGACATTAACAAGCTGGAATATGCCTGAAACAATATTACTGAGGTTTGATAATGATGGTGAAAGAAAAAAAAAGAATATTAGAAAGAAAGAATATTAACATCTGCAACAATAGCCATCTCTATTCTTCTATTGGCCACATATCTGCAGAGGAAGAATTCAGAATCCCTTAACGAGAAAGAGGACTTTATTCTTCCCAATTCATAGATATACAGAAAAAATCATAAGCCTATCTTTATCATTCATTCATTCATTCATTCAACAAGGCCTATAAACCACTCCAATTGAAGCCATTTCAATTAAAGAAGACTCTGAATCATGTAAATTTTCCATCATACATAAAAAACATTTCGGAAGCTGTAGAACAAAGCTTCTGAGAACTACAAGTGGGCATCACACACCGCGCAGAGGCTACCATATGAGGATAAATCATGTAAAGATTGCTTGGAGGTGAGAGATACTTCCAATATAATCTACCAAATCTCCTGCATGGATTGCCCCTGTGACTAGGGAGTTCAGACGAGGAGAAAACTAACCACCAGATTGAAAGAAACTAAGTGAGTGGTCAGATGAGGAGACCTAAACTCATTGGTAGCCTCACATTGCAATGAACAAGGACACACATTCAACTTTACAGCTACTAAGATTTTTGGACAAGTAGGCACAAAAACAGCCAGGGAAGTGATTGAAGCCTGGGAAACAGGCCCCTTGTCAGTCAACAGGAGTGCTGATTTATCACCAGCCTATCAAGTACTTAGAAGGTGAGGGCTGGGCAGCACAAGCAAATGACAGCTAATGACTTAAAAGCCAGCCATCAACACACCCCAATCAATATCTAAAAAGCCATTTAGAACATGCACTATAAATACTACATGCAGAACAGCACACATTCTGCTAGGTAGAAATTCCCTGAAGATGGGCTCCAACCCAAGTCTGAAAGCTCAGAAGACAAAACCTCTAGTCCTGGTGCCTGACCCAGATTGGATCCCGCAACACATATAATTGCCTTCATTCATTTCAGATCAGACTGGTACACAATCTGGCAGAGCACTTTATGTTCTTTTAAGGCAGTTTTTTCGGGCAGGAAGGGTTAAATGTAAACCCTTCCTCAGCAAGTAGAACACTCCCATGTCTTTTAGTGAAGCTAGAAAGGATAGTCCCCTTGTGCTCTGCATACTTTTCTGAGAAGGGCAGGGTTTAAAGAAGTGATTTTATCAGCTGGCTAGATTTTTCAACTTTTCATTGGTGGCTAACAGTGAAAATGTTAAGAACCAATAACACAAAAGAACAGGAATAAAGCCAAGATTAATAAATGCCCAAACATAAACACAGTGAAAAATGAAGCTGTAGTTTTGTTTTGTTTTTAAATACAAGTTTTGTTTAATCTGTTTTACAGTGTGTGGCATGTAACACAGGGAGGCTAATGATCTCCCATAAGGGAAAATATCATCCATTTTATTGGCTGTAGGAGGTGGTCAAAAAAATCTCTGTTTAAAAATGTGACTCCTAAATTGTTTTGTTTTCCAGCAGCAACATTTGGCTTCATGTAACTGAATGGAATATGGGTCAACTGCAGTGCAGTGTTGCCAGACATCTGTATGATTTGTGATATATTTCCACAATCTGGACTGTCATGCATATAAAGATTAAAATAATTTCTGTGCCAATGTTGTTGGTGGCAAAGTTGTCTGAAATACTTGCATCAAACTTCAAGCAGTGGTGTTCTTTTTAAGGATATTGCCACCCATTGTTGTGCTAATCCTGTCAGTTAAAAAACAAGCAACTCTACCACACAGGAAGCAAAGTCATCTGATGCCTAAATCTTTTGGACTTTGCCAGCTTTTTGTTTGCAGCAAACTATGTGTTTGCCAGATTACTGTTTGCAGCAAATTATTACAAATGTTAGGACTGCTGAGGACTGAGACGCTGTTCTAGAACATTTTCTGAAAGAGTCATCCAGAACTGAACTTACTAGCACACAAGATGGGTTTCCTTGCTCAGCATTACCAGCCAACAAATTGCAGAATTGGAATCCTTCAGGCTTCCCACCAAATGTCCAACCTGCTGTTCAAGGGAACATTATGTTGATGAAAGCCACTAACATATATTTGGCATACACAAAGCTCTAGTTCAGGCTTATTTGCTGTTTTTAGCATTTGGACCAGCAGATGGAATAACAAACGAATTGCCTAAGATTATGACATCTACACAGGAAACCTCCTCCCACCCCCACCATTAGGGGAACTAAGAATGAAAAAGATAAAGTGTTAGTTGTTACAACAGCAGTTGATCTGTGTAGTGCTCCTTGAAATTAAGACAGAAAAGAGTATTAGTAATGAAATCAATTCCAAGACAGTTGTTGGATATCTTTGGCCTAAAGAAGTCCCACTTGTTGTTGATGATGTGGTGTTTTTTGAAGGAAGTAGAAGCTACTACTTTCCTATTGCTACTATCTTATTTTATGTGCAATGATTAGTGAATGTCAGCCTAACCTTTCGGAAGGGAAAAAAAAAAAGACTCAGATGATAATGAACTTCCCCATATGGTTAGGTTTATTATGTAAACAAACAAGCCTACAGAAATACCTGTAAATGTTACAATGTTTGTTACAACAATACCCTAAGGAGAAAAGATGACTGTCTGTTTGGATGAATATTCCATTGTGAGAATATGCAACTTAGTGTTTTGTTTGAATATATTCCCACCAGTCTGTTAAAAGAAGCCCAAAGATGAAGTTTGTAAATTAATAACTTTGGTGATATAAAGAGAGGAAGGAAGCAGCTGTGCCAATTTCCCTTTCTGGTAAATTTAATGGCTTTTTAACTGATTGGATCTTTGGCAGCCATTTTGTGAATGGGCAAGTTCATCTCCCCTCATGGCAGTCATTTTCTATTAGCACTACAGTATGCATTCAAACTCTCCAATCTGTATTTTCAAGGAAATGTAAATTGAAGCTATCTTATGCAAGAGAACATGTGAAACATACATGTAATAAAGATATAAATAAATACACATGTAATTTAGATATAAATAAAGGTTCTTTATTAAATTATTAAATCCTGGAGCACTGGGGAACTACCAGAGGACTGGAAAAGTGCTGATGTAGTTCCCACCCTCAAAAAAGGTGAAAAAATGGATCCAGGAAACTATAGACCTATCAGCCTGACCTCAATACCTGGAAGATTCTGGAAAAGATAATCAAGCAATGAATCAGCAAACACCTAGAGGCAAACAAAGTCATTACCAAAAGCCAACATGGGTTTGTCAAAAACAGATCATGCCAGACAAATCTTATTGCATTATTTCACCAGGTGACAAAATTAGTGGACCAGAGGAATGCTGTGGATATAATTTACTTAGACTTCAGTAGGGCATTTGATAAAGTAGACCACAGCCTACTACTTGATAAGATAGAAAAATGTGGGTTAGACAGTATCACCACCAGATGGATTCGTAGCTGGCTGATTGGCCATACTCAGAGTGTGGTCCTCAATGGAATTGCATCTACATGGAGGGAAGTGTATTGTGGGGTGCTCCAGGCCTCTGTTCTGGGCCCAGTGCTCTTCATCAATGATTTGGATGAGGGATAGATGGGGAACTCATCAAATTTGCAGATGACACCAAGCTGGCAGGAATAGCCAACACTCCAGAAGATAGGGTTAAGACACAGACGGATCTTGAAAGACTTGAACATTGGGCACTATCTAACAAAATGAAATTCAGTGGTGAAAAAAGTAAGGTTCTACATTTAGGTAAGAAAAACCAAATGCACAGGTATAGTATAGGTCAGTGGTGGTGAAACTATGGCACGCGTGCCAGAGGTGGCACTTGGAGCTCTCTCTGTGGGAATGTACACTGTTGTTCCAGCCCCACCTCCCCCCATGGCCCCCTCCTCACCAGCAGCCCCCCTGGAGGAGAGTCGTCCCCAGGCACAGCCCGCACAGAGCAGTGCAGCCAAGCACATGGCAGCAGGGACAAGACTCCGCCCTCATGCCCTGTCACGTGCAGATGATGCTGCAGGGCACGGGTGGAAGGTGTGGCCGCCATGGCACTGCAGGGCCACTAGGCAATCTGTGGCGGGCTGTGAAGACGGTGGGTGGCCCTGCAAGGTGGGGTGGGTGGGGCTGGGGTGGTTTTGGGGCACTCGGTCTCTAAAAGGTTCACCATCACTGGTATAGGTGGTACCTTGCTCAATAGTAGCAACTGTGAGAGGGATCTTGGAGTCCTAGTAGATAATCGCTTAAATATGAGCCAGCAGTGTGCTGCAGCTGCCAAAAAAGCCAACACAATGCTAGGCTGCATTAACAGAAGGATAGAATCAAGATCATGTGAAGTGTTAATGCCACTTTACAATGCCTTGGTAAGGCCACACTTGGAATACTGCATCCAGTTTTGGTCACCATGATGTAAAAAAGATGTTGAGACTCTAGAAAGAGTACAGAGAAGAGCAACAAAGATGATTAGGGGACTGGAGGCTAAAACATATAAGGAACGGTTGCTGGAATTGGGTATGTCTAATTTAATGAAGAGAAGGATGAGGGGTGACATGATAGCAGTGTTCCAATATCTCAGGGGTTGCCACAAGGAAGAGTGAGCCAAGCTATTCTCCAAAGCACCTGAAAGCAATGGATGGAAACTAACCAAAGAGAGAAGCAACCTAGAACTAAGGAGAAATTTCCTGACAGTTAGAACAATTAATCAGTGGAACAACCTGCCTCCCGAAGCTGTGAATGCTCCAACACTGGAAGTTTTTAAGAAGAGACTGGACAGCCATTTGTCTGAAATGGTATAGGGTTTCCTACCTGAGCAGGGGGTTGGACTAGATGACCTCCAAGTACCTTCCAACTTTTATTATTATTATTATTATTATTATTATTATTATTATTATTATTATTATTATTATTATTATTATTATTATTATTATTATTATTATTACTATTATTGATCATCGCACAGTCAGCCAGATGTTCAGACTGGATTTGGTATTTTTGTCTACCTATCGAGTCTTTACCAAGGACCTGGGGTAGGCAGATGTGGATGTTGATGGTGTTACAGATATCATCGCAGGATGGAAGCAGTTCCTAGTAAGGCCGCCTTTTGCAATTGACTAATAGCGAATTTGTCAATGCCAATGGTGTTCAAGTGATGCTCCAGTTGTTTTGGGATTGCACCCAAAGCACCTATTACTATTGGTACTACCCTTGTTTGCCTTTGCCACAGTCTTTCTATTTCTATTTGTAGGTCTTTGTATTTTGTTATCTTTTCCAGTTCTTTCTCATCTATTCTGCTATCTCCAGGCACTGCCATGTCCACTATCCAGACTTTTTTGTCTTTCTTATAGACAATTGTTAAGTCCAGGGTGTTATGTTGCAGGTGCTTGTCTGTTTGAATTCTTGAATAATAATAATAATAATAATAATAATAATAATAATAATAATAATAATAATAATAATAATAATAATAATAATAATTATTATTATTATTATTTGTTGTTATTGCTGCTGCTGTTGCTGTTGCTGTTGTTTTGTTGTTATTATTGTTATTATTATTAATTAATGCATCATTCACTAACTGCACTATATACAGTACATACACAACAAATAGTTATAGGGTTTGCTTAAATCTCTTTCTGAGTCTTGCATTACACTCACACCACATTATGTCACAGTGAGAAAATAAATGCCAGTATTTCCAAAGTAACATTCTTTAAGGAAGACCACTCTCTATGCTTTTGAAATTAGAACTCTCCTTGAAGACTGCAGTGTTGAATTAAGTGCCAGATTAGTTTTGAACACACTAACATATTCATTTAGCTTCTCTAAAGGAGATTACAAGATGTCGGCACTGAAATTCATTCTCTCCAAAGTACTTTGGAGTATGCAGAAATGTGAATATAGCACCTGTCTCCAAAACCTTGAAGCAGCCATATCTTAACCTGGGATTTATCCCGGGCAAAGGTACAATTGCTTTCAGACATTTTAGACAGATGCTACATTCATGGTACCATGCATCTTGAAGCATTTTTTGGATATTCAATCTGAAGTGTTGCATAGCTCTAAAAAGAACCCCAATATATACTTTTCTGTTTGTTTCTAAATCATCTTATTTTGGCCATGTTAACTTCATTTGCACAAGTTCTTCCTTGGGCTCATATTAATGGTCTAATTAAAGCAATGGGATGCATATAAGGAAAGGCTACAAAAATCGCTGAGACAACAGGCTGCTTAACTAAACAACAGTGTAATGACACTAAATTCAGAGGTGCTTTATTCTGCATCCATGACTAATGTACACTGAAAGTCAATTTATTCAGTACTTATTAAGCCCTATTCAGTCAACACTCCCAAAGATTTCTTTCAGGGTGAATTAACTTAGCTGAAGAGTACTCTAAAATGGCAGATAGCTGATATTTACTTCATTTTAGAGATGCAGAAATCAAAGAATAGAGAGTTATTCAAGCAATTCAAAATGCCTATGAAATCTGAAAGTACAGAATTTTTCTCTGCTCCATCTAATCACTTAGTACAACAGTGACACACATAGCAGTAGATTGCTGAATTAATTCAGGGATATTATCGCCCTTATTGCCTTCTTCACAAAACTAGAAATCTATCTTATTGGCTACACTGATTACCAGACCTTTCCCCAGAACAAGCGTGGGAACCACAGAGTGAGGTTGCTAGGGAGCTTTCAATCACATGGTGCCAAAACCTTGCCTCCACTTTCTAATCCTCTCTACTCCGTTGCCTCAGAAAAAACAAAAATGAAAACACTATTCCATTATGTTTTTCTTTCTCAATCCCACCATGCTTTAAAAAATGAGATTGATGTGTTTTTGAATTTGCCTTGTCATTTCAAAATGACTGGAGAATTTTTTTTTCTTTCTGGTTATGTATTTCTCCTTTGTTGTACATTAATCATTCTCCTGTCCATATTTATGAACTAA
>NW_015390743.1:29285-33827 GCF_001527695.2 Protobothrops mucrosquamatus | reverse complement strand
AGAGGCTGCGCCTCTGAATTTTTGTTTCCAGTTCACTGAAAAGGAAAACTGATCTCTGAGTAAACTGTAGGGAGGACAGTCTCACTGTTGCTCACCCTGAGATGGTCTTTTAGCTTATGTGGAGAGAGAGAGAGAGAGAGAGAGAGAGAGAGAGAGAGAGAGAGAGAGAGAGAGAGAGAGAGAGAGAGAGAGAGAGAGAGAGAGAGAGATATGATAGTGTGTGTGTATGTGTGTGTGTGTGTGCGTGAGAGAGAGATGATAGAGGGATAGAGATAGATAGATAGATAGATAGATAGATAGATAGATAGATATAGATAGATAGATAGATAGATAGATATCATAGATATAGATAGATATGATTGAGAAAGAGATGAGAGAAAGATAGATAGATAGATAGATAGATAGATAGATTTGATGAGAGTGTGTGTGTATGTGTGTGTGTGAGAGAGAGATGATAGAGGGATAGATAGATAGATAGATAGACAGATGATAGATAGATAGATGAGAGAGAGAGAGAAAGAGAGAGAGAGACAGAAAGATGATAGATAGATAGATAGATAGATAGATAGATAGATAGATAGATAGATAGATAGATAGATAGATAGATAGATAGATAGATAGATGAGAGAGAGAGAGAGAGAGATTGGACAGGCAGGCAGGTGTACATTCATGTACCCTTCCCCAAACTTTGCCAGGGGTTGAGAAGCTGAGAGTTGTGAGGGTTCAGTTGCCTTTTGTGTCTCTCTTGCAGTTCGCCCAGTATGCAGAGATCGTCAACTTCACCCTCCCAAACGGCACCCGTCGGAGCGGGCAGGTGCTGGAGGTGGCCGGCTCCAAAGCCATTGTCCAGGTGAGTGGAAGGGACACCTGGAGCGCTCAAGAGAGCCGAAGGGGGTCTTAGTGTCAATCCAATCCATGATTAAAATCTGGAATCAGCCACCGCAAGGGCCCAGAGTGGGCCCTGAATGCCAACTTTGAAACACATACAAGGAACAGTTGCTGGAATTGGGAATGTCTAGTTTAACGAAGAGAAGGACGAGGGGGGACATGATAGCCAATGTTCCAGTATCTCAGGGGCTGCCCCAGAGAAAAGGCAGTCAAGCTCTTCTCCAAAGCCCCTGAAGGCAGGACACGAAGTAACGGGTGGAAACTCATCAAGGAGAGAAGCAACCTGGAACTAAGGAGAAACTTCCTGACAGTTAGAACAATTAGCCAGTGGAACTCCTTGCCTCCAGAAGCGGTGAATGCTCCAACCCTGGAAGTTTTTAAGAAGAGACTGGACAGCCCTTTGTCCGAAATGGTATAGGGTCTCCTGCCTGAGCAGGGGGTTGGACTAGATGACCTCCAAGGTCCCTTCCAACATTATTATTATGATGATGATGACGTTGATGATGATGATGATGATCACAGGCTTCTGAGGACCTTCCCTGGAGGATATAAGATGAATCCTAAGATGGTTGTCTTGAGATCACCAGGCTGTTCCCAGCCATCTCATCTCCTAAGAATCTGATTTGGGCTTTCCTGGGAATAAGCAGGGCATCTTCCTGAGTCTTCCCCGGACTTCCAAAAACTTCCTGAAGGTTCTGGAGAAGATAGACAAGAAGCAGAATTCCAACATCTCAGGGGTTTTCATGAGGAAGAGGGGGGGGGGGGGTCAAGCTATTCTCCAAAGCGCCTGGAGGCAGGACAAGAAGCAACGGGTGGAAACCGATCAAGGAGAGAAGCAACCTAGAACTAAGGAGAAACTTCCTGACAGTGAGAACAATTAACCAGTGGAACTACCTGCCTCCAGAAGCGGTGAATGCTCCAACACTGGAGGCTCTCAAGAAGAGATTGGACAGTCACTTGTGTGACATGGTATAAGGTCTGCCTTTGGAGCAAGGGGTTAATAATAATAATAATAATAATAATAATAATAATAATAATAATAATAATAATAATAATAATAATAATAGTAAAGTTGGAAGGGACCTTGGAGGTCATCTAGTCCAACCCCCTGCTCAGGCAGGAAACCCTATAGCATTTCAGACAAATGGCTGTCCAGTCTCTTCTTAAAAACTTCCAGTGTTGGAGCATTCACCGCTTCTGGAGGCAGGTAGTTCCACTGGTTAATTGTTCTCACTGTCAGGAAGTTTCTCCTTAGTTTTAGGTTGCTTCTCTCCTTGATTAGTTTCCCTCCGTTGCTTCTTGTCCTGCCTTCTTCAGGGGCTTTGGAGAGTAGCTTGACTCCCTCTTCTTTGGGGCAGCCCCTGAGATACTGAAACTCTGCTATCCTGTCCCCCCTCGTCCTTCTCTTCGTTAAACTAGACATACCCAATTCCAGCAGCCGTTCCTTATATGCTTTAGCCTCCAGTCCCCTAATCACCTTTGTTGCTCTTCTCTGTACTCTTTCTAAAGTCTCAACATCTTTTTTACATCGTGGTGACCAAAACTGGATGCAGTATTCCAAGTGTGGCCTTACCAAGGCATTGTAAAGTGGTATTAACACTTCACGTGATCTTGATTCTATCCCTCTGTTAATGCAGCCCAGCACTGTGTTGGCCTCCAAGTTCCCTTCCAGCTCTGTTATTCTGCCCTGTTCAGCCTGCCCAATCCCAGAAGCCAGCTGCAGCAGAAGTTTCCTCAACCCCACCCATCGAGGGGGGTCTTCTGCTGTGTCTCTGGAACTCGTGACATGCTCAGAAAACCCAGTTCTGGCCTCCTATCCCTCATTCCCCAGCCCTGCAGGGGACGTCCAGTGGCCACGTGGGCTGAGGGTCCTAGGAAGAGCTGCCCAGGTCATGGAGAGGGCATCGGGTTGACCAAGGATGCCTGTTCCAAGAAGACCAGTTAATCTTTCACGTCCTGAGCGCCAGCCAGATTGAGCCAGGGGGATTCAGCCCACACGGCTGCGGCTGGCTCCGTTGCTCTAAATATAAACCAGGATTGCAGCTTAGACAAAGATACACAGCTTAGGCTCAAGCTGACACGTGGCCTCTTAGTGGAAACGGAGCCAAAGTTTCGGCGGAGGCATCAAAGGCTGGCCAGCTCGATTATACAAAAGAGGAATTTTGCAGAGCGGGTTCTGGGTTCTGTTCTGTACTTCCCACTCAAGCGAGGTGTCCGCGGGGTCTGGTCCAAAGTGAAGGAGCCCCCAAAACACGTCCAAAATGGGGGGGGAACTGGGATCAGGCTGTTGCAACGGCCCTCTTGATGTTTTGGACCCTCCGTTGCAGACACCCTGCGTTCAAGTTGACCCTGAGCACCCAAATGGAAAGACAGCTTTGGGTAACTGGGTTTAGCATACTAAAAAGCAGAGACATCACCCTGCCAACAAAAGTGCGTACAGTCAAGGCCATGGTTTTCGCAGTTGCAATGTATGGCTGTGAAAGTCGGACCCTAAGAAAGGCCGAGCGCCAAAGAATGGAGGCCTTGGAACTATGGTGCTGGAGAAGACTCCTGCGAGTCCCCTGGACTGCAAGGTGATCCAACCGGTCAGTCCTGGAGGAGATCAACCCCAACTGCTCTTTAGAAGGCCAGATCCTGAAGTTGAAACTCAAGTCCTTTGGCCACCTAATGAGAAGGAAGGACTCCCTGGAGAAGAGCCTGATGCTGGGAAAGATGGAGGGCAAGAGAAGAAGAAGGGGACGACGGAGAAGGAGGTGTCTGGATGGAGTCCCTGAAGCAGTAGGCGCGAGCTTCAATGGACTCCAGAAGATGGCAGAGGACAGGAAGGCCTGGAGGAACGTGGTCCATGGGGTCACGATGGGTCGGACACGACTTCGCAACTAACAACAACAACAAGCTCCTCTGTTCCTGGGGCCACCTAGAGATTTTTTCTCTCTCTCTCTCATTTCCATGGTGTTTGTTAATATGCTGAGTTCTGCAGAGATCTGGAAGCAGCAGGGTGCTATATCTCTTAAATATTCATGCATGTTGCTGTGAAAATCACTAATTTCCAAGGGACACTAGGAGTCAGGCAGCCCGGAAACTGTTACGGTTAGTGGCACTGTCAGCCAGATGTTGAGACTGTATCCGGCGTTTTTGTCCACCTCACGAGTCCTTCCCAAGGATCTGAGATAGGCAGACGTTGTCGCTTACTAATCTTAAAGGTTTCCTCACAGGATGTCAGCTGTTCCAAGCAAAACTGCCTGTTGCAATTGACCGACGGGGGATTATTGTCAATGCCGATGGTGTTCAAGCGGTCCTCCACATGTTTTGGGATTGCACCCAGGGCGCCTATGAGTGTAGGGGGCTATCTTTGGGGCGTTTT
The DNA here is from genome assembly GCF_001527695.2 of Protobothrops mucrosquamatus. Taxonomy (NCBI): domain Eukaryota; kingdom Metazoa; phylum Chordata; class Lepidosauria; order Squamata; family Viperidae; genus Protobothrops; species Protobothrops mucrosquamatus. The sequence goes on along the minus strand of NW_015390743.1, from coordinate 29,575 downwards.
CCCCACGGTCGTTCTACTTCTATTTGCAGGTTTTTGATTTTGTGATTTTCTCCATTATTATTATTGCTATGGGTGGTCACACACTCAGCCGGATGTTTAGATCTAGAAGAATAGCGACAACACTGACAGGACAAGCCACTTGTAACTAAACAGAGAGCAAATTTTATTCCCTTCTAGCACTGATGATGTTAGCTAGCTGGGTAATGAAACATCTGCCAGACAAAAACCAAGCTCAGAGGGCACCAAGGATCCTACAGTCCTCCTCCTCCTCCTCCTCCTCCTCCTCCTCC
>NW_015390743.1:20416-28055 GCF_001527695.2 Protobothrops mucrosquamatus | reverse complement strand
GCTCTCCCATTCAAGGTTTTAAGGGATCCCCCAGTAGCCCCACCCCATCACCCCCTTCTTCCAGCGACAGTCCCAGGCATTACATTCCCACCCCCTTTTCCTCACTGCCGGGAGGAGAAACTTCAGAAAGGATTACATGAAAGGTAATGGCCCCATTGTTATTGTTAGTCCTTTTGGTGATATCCACATCCAGTCCCTTGGAAGTATACTGAAGGAAGTGAGGGCCATAAAGCCCCTTTTTTTCACCCCCTTCCCTTCATCGTATGACAGAATCCAGAGAAAGGCAGAAATGGGGTTTTCCATAGTTGATAACTAGAGATGAAATATAATTGGATTCTGACACACTGGTTAGTTGTCCTCACTGTCAGGAAGTTTCTCCTTAGTTCCAGGTTGCTTCTCTCCTTGATGAGTTTCCATCTGTTGCTTCTTGTCCGGCCTTTAGGTGCCTTGGAAAATAGGTGGACCCCCTTCCTCTTCTTTATGGCAGCCCCTCAAATATTGGATCACTGCTATCAGGTCACCCCCCAACCCTAATTTTAACTCATTCCAGGCTAGACAAAATAGCAGAATAACAGAGCTGGGAGGGACCTTGGAGGTCTTCTAGTCCAACCCCCTGCTCAGGCAGGAGACCGTATAGCATTTCAGACAGAGGGGCTGTCTAAACTCTTCTTAAAAACCTGCAGTGTTGGAGCACCCACAACCTCTGGTGGCCAGCCGTTCCACTGGTTAATTGTCCTCGCTCTTAGGAAGTTTCTCCTAGTTCCAGGTTGCTTCTCTCCTGGATTGGTTTCCATCCGTTGCTTCTTCTCCTGCTTTGGAGAATGGAAGAAAACCAAGCAAGCCAATCTATTTGGGGAGGGGTGTCGGGAGTAGAAGAGCCCCCCCCAGCTTGGGAATTAACCTTTTTTTTATTGAAAAGTTTTATAAAAGTTACAATATAAACCCCAAAACCAACCCACCCTAACCCCCCCTCTCCCTCCCCCACTTCCCAGAGCTGAATACAGGGTTACAAATATAATAATCATAATCTAACTAACATTAACCAACTATATAAATAACCAAGTCCATAATGTGCTTTAACTCCCCTTTAACATAAATATAATAATCATAATTAAAACATAAACAAATTAGTATCCTAATTATTAAACAATAGAATATTGTTAAACAATACTAATACTAAAAATAATAATAATATCATATAATTAAAACTAATAAAAATTTCACTATAATAAACTGTTAATACTAATAATACTCTAAAATTTTCTCATAGGCTAAATGGAACTTTTTAGTCCCATATTTATTGTGAATATAATCTATCCATCTTCTCCAAACCGAAATGTATCTTTCTTGTGAGTGATCCTTCAAATAGGCAGAAATCTTGGCCATTTCTGCTAAATTTGACACTTTGAGCGTCCATTCTTCTATAGTAGCCAAGCAATCCTTCTTCCAATATTGCCCTACTAATAACCTTGCAGCTGTTATCAAATTCAACCTCAAGTTAGTTTCTTTAGCATCACAATCTGTAATAACACCCAACAAAAATAATTGTGGAGTGAACTTTTGAAAATCTTTCGAATGTTCCACCAAATCTTAATCCCAAAAGCTTTTATATTTCTACAAGTCCACCAAATCTGAAAATAAGGAGCGTCCAAGCTACCACATCTCCAACATTTGGGCTGTAAATTAGGATACATACAAGACAATGAAAGAAGTAATCTTTAACCAACCGCTGACCTTTCTAAGCCCCTCTCGTGATCACGAGAATTGCCCTCTTTGCGCCACTCTGCCGTGTCCTGGAATCCAGGCAGCTGCAGCCTTGACCTGCCTGCTCCCTCAGCAGGCCGCCTGCTAACCTTCACTCCTCCAGCGTGGAGACCTTTGGGGGTCTCCCACCCCACCCCTGTGGACAGAAGGGGCTTGGAGGCAGCCAGATCTGTCCTGGACACGGGGCAGGAGACGAGCCCTCTCCATCCACCCAATCCCGGCAGAGGTGTGAAGATTGCCTTGCAAGGGGTCACGCAGATGGAAGCCTGCAGAGCGGGGGAATCCCACGGGGGTCAAGGGGGTCCTGGATGAGAGGCATGGGCAGGGAGGGAGGGGGCAATCCTGGCCCAAGGAGAGGCTGAAAGCTTTTTGCTGCTAATCCTCCTTAATGGCCAGTCTTTGGCTCCTTGGCCTGTGGCTTTTTCTCTGCAGGTGTTTGAAGGGACCTCTGGCATCGATGCCCACAAGACGACTTGCGAGTTCACTGGGGACATCCTCCGCACGCCGGTGTCCGAGGACATGCTGGGTAGGTGGGACGCCTTTGGGGAGGGCACGGAGGGGCCGCCGTGAAGCACGAGGATCAAAGGTCGGCTCCGGTGATAGGAAAGTGCCCAGGTGTCCAGGAGAGAAGGAAGCCACCAGAGATGCTGAACAGAAGAACAAGAGTTGGGAGGGACCTTGGAGGTCTTCCGCAACCCCTTTTGGTCACCAGACTATAAAAAGGATGTTGAGACTCTAGAGAAAGTGTAGAGAGGAGCAACTAAGATGGCTAAAGGAGTGGAGGCTGAAACAGTTGCAGGAATTGAGTAGGTCTAGTAGTTTAATGAAAAGAAGGACCAGGGGGGACAGGATAGCAGGGTTCCAATATCTCAGGGGCTGCCCCAAAGAAGTTGTTCTCCAAAGCCCCTGAAGGCCAGACAAGGAATAACGGATGGAAACTGATCCAGGAGAGATTCAACCTGGAAATAAGGAGAAATTTTCCGACACAGAATAGAATAGAATAGAATAGAATAGAATAGAATAGAATAGAATAGAATAGAATAGAATAGATTCGCCGACACAGAATAGAATAGAATAGAATAGAATAGAATAGAATAGAGTAGAGTAGAGTAGAGTAGAGTAGAGTAGAGTAGAGTAGAGTAGAGTAGAGTAGAATAGAATAGAATAGAATAGAATAGAATAGAATAGATTCGCCGACACAGAATAGAATAGAATAGAATAGAATAGAAGGGACCTTGGAGGTAATCTAGTCCAACCCCTGCTTAGACAGGAAACCCTATGGAACAGAAGCTGCCTTCAGAAGTTGTGGGAGCTTCATCACTGGAAGCTTTCAAGAAGAAACTGGACAACCATTTGTCTGACATGATCTAGGGTTTCCTGTCTAAGCAGGGGGTTGGACTAGATCACCTCCAAGGTCCCTTCTATTCTATTCTATTCTATTCTATTCTATTCTATTCTATTCTATTCTATTCTATTCTATTCTATATTCTATATTCTATATTCTATATTCTATTCTATATTCTATATTCTATATTCTATATTCTATATTCTATATTCTATATTCTATTCTATATTCTATATTCTATATTCTATATTCTATTCTATTCTATATTCTATATTCTATTCTCTTCTATTCTATATTCTATATTCTATATTCTATATTCTATATTCTATATTCTATTCTATATTCTATATTCTATATTCTATATTCTATATTCTATATTCTATATTCTATTCTATATTCTATATTCTATTCTATTCTATATTCTATATTCTATATTCTATATTCTATATTCTATATTCTATATTCTATATTCTATATTCTATATTCTATATTCTATATTCTATATTCTATTCTATTCCATCCCTCTGCTTCTGGGGCAAGGAAGGGAGCGGACATCCGAAGCTGGTCTTCCCCACTGAGTCTGGACAAAGAGCGCTCAGGATCTTGGGGAAACCCCCCCCTCCGTGGAAAAGAAGAAGCTCTTGAATAGCGGCCTCGGTTCCCCAGATGTTTGTGGTGGGTTATTTGGGGGAAGGAGGGGGAGCTACCTGGCGTTGACTTCTAGGGATCTCCAAGTCAAGGGCTGGGGGAACCTGAGGACGGGGATGGAAATCTGAGCCCCCTCCCCGGCTCATTTTGACAGTGATGTGACCCAACATCTCCCCAGCCTTGCTCTTTTCCAGGAGAGCCTCTCCTGATGTGGGGTGACAGAAGGCACGCCATTGGAGAAAGGGCTGGAGAGATGTCCTTTTTTCCCTACTTTGGGAGAGGGGTGAAGACTTCTGTCTGGGGGCCCTTTTCCATGGCTCTGCTCTGCTGGGCCAGGTCATTCAGGGGTCTGCACAGGAAGCCCCCCACCACCACGGGGGTCTTCTGGCGTGACCTTCCTTGGATTCAGCTGTGCTCTGGGTGTCCCGTTGGAGGCAGAATTACAGAATAAAAGAGCTGGAAGGGATCTCGGAGGTCTTCTAGTCCAGCCCCCTGCTGAAGCAGGAGACCCTAACCCCTTTCAGACAAATGGCTGTCCAGTCTCTTCTTAAAAAACCCCACCCACAACTTCCGGAGGCAACTTCCGTTCCACTGATTAATTGTCCCCACTGTCAGGAAGTTCCTCCTTAGTTCCAGGTTGCTTCTCTCCTTGATTGGTTTCCACCCGTTGCTTCTTGTCCTGCCCACTGGTGCTTTGGAGAATAGCTTGACTCCCTCTTCTTTGGGGCAGCCCCTGAGATATTGGAAAGCTGCTATCCTGTCCCCCCTCGTCCTTCTCTTCATTAAACGTGTTGTTGTTTTTAGTTGCGAAGTCGTGTCCGACCCATCGCGACCCCATGGACCACGTTCCTCCAGGCCTTCCTGTCCTCTACCATCTTCTGGAGTCCATTGAAGCTCACGCCTCCTGCTTCAGTGACCCCATCCAGCCACCTCCTTCTCTGTCGTCCCCTTCTTCTCTTGCCCTCCATCTTTCCCAGCATTAGGCTCTTCTCCAGGGAGTCCTTCCTTCTCCTTAGGTGGCCAAAGGACTTGAGTTTCCACTTCAGGATCTGGCCTTCTAAAGAGCAGTCAGGGTTGATCTCCTCTAGGACTGACCGGTTGGATCGCCTTGCAGTCCAGGGGACTCACAGGAGTCTTCTCCAGCACCAGAGTTCAAAGGCCTCCATTCTTTGGCGCTCGGCCTTTCTTACGGTTCAAGTTTTCTTAATTAATTAAATTAATTAAACTAGACGTACCCAATTCCAGCAGCCGTTCCTTATATGTTTCAGCCTCCAGTCCCCTGGTCATCTTTGTTGCTCTTCTCTGCACTCTTTCTAGAGTCTCAACATCTTTTTTACATGGTGGTGACCCAAACTGGACACAAGAGTCCAAGTGTGGTTTTACCAAGGCTTTCCAAAGCGGTACTAACTCTTCACGTGATCTGGGTTCCGTCCTTCTGTTCCTGCAGCCGAAGATCTTGAAGCATCCAACGGCTTCTTGAAGGACATTCCTTCAGCTGAGTTTAGTTAGGAGGATACTGGGCACCTGTTCAGGTTCTCCCAGCACTGTTCACGGTGGACCCTTCCTCTCTTGGGCCCCCCCACCCAACATCCTTCCCCCCCAGTTTCTGGGCCTTCCTCCCCACGGTTGCTTCTCTTTGCAGGCCGCGTCTTCAACGGTTCGGCCAAGCCCATCGACAAAGGCCCCGTGGTGATGGCCGAGGACTTCCTGGACATTAACGGTGAGGCCCCGTGGTTGGGTTGGGTAGGGTGGCAAGGGGAGGGGGCACAGGGCACGCTGGAGGCAGTGCATCGTGGGGAAGCCCAAGGGCTGAGGGGGGGGGACATTAAACTGAGTGGAGGTGAAACCCACAGCTGGGACGTCTTCGTTTGCCCAACTCAAAGGTGGAAGAAGGGAGCGTGAGTGTAAAAGAACTACTGATTGGTCTTGATTTTAAGGAAATCCATGCCTTTCCTCTTTTGATCTGGCAAAAGCTTTTCAGAAGCAGATGAACCCAATGGTGGGGTCAGGAGTGGGCCAAGCGACATCCCTTTGGGAAATTAAATGTTGTTTTTAGTCCTTCAGAAACTGATTTACACTGGGATAATTCCTTCCTTCCTCCCTCCCTCTCTTTTCCTTCCTTCCTTCCTTTCTTCCTTCCTTCCTTCCTTCCTCCCTCCCCTTTCTTTTTTTCCTTCCTTCCTTCCTTCCTTCCTCTCATTTCCATCTCCTCTCCTTTCTTCCTCTCTCCCTCTCTTTCTTTTTCTTTCTTTCTTTCTTTCTTTCTTTCTTTCTTTCTTTCTTTCTTTCCTTCCTTCCTTCCTTCCTTCCTTCTTTTTCTATCTATCTATCTATCTATCTATCTATCTATCTATCTATCTATCTATCTATCTATCTATCTATCATCTTTTTCTATTTCTTTCTTTCTTCCTCCCTCCCTCCTTTCCTTCCTTCCTTCCTTCCTTCCTTCCTATTTCCATCTCCTTCCTTCCCACCTCCCTCCCTTCCTCCCTCCTTCCTTCCTCCCTCTCATTTCCATCTCCTCCCTCCCTCCCTTCTTTCTTTCTTTCTTTCTTTCTATCTTTCTTTCTTCCTTCCTTCCTTCCTTCCTCCCTCCTTCCTCTCTCATTTCCATCTCCTCCCTCCCTTCTTTCTTTCTTTCTTCCTTCCTTCCTTCCTCCCTCCTTCCTTCCTTCCTCCCTCTCATTTCCATCTCCTCCCTCCCTCCCTTCTTTCTTTCTTTCTATCTTTCTTTCTTCCTTCCTTCCTTCCTCCCTCCTTCCTTCCTTCCTTCCTTCCTTCCTTCCTTCCTCCCTCCCTCCCTCCCTCCCTCCCTCCCTTCCTTCTCCAGGGCAGCCCATCAATCCTCAGGGACGCATTTACCCCGAGGAGATGATCCAGACGGGACTCTCCCCCATCGACGTCATGAACAGCATCGCCAGAGGACAGAAGATCCCCATCTTCTCGGCTGCTGGCCTCCCCCACAACGAGGTACGGCCCTCGCAAGCCCCCTCCTCAGTTCTCCTCCATCGGCTGGGAGCAGTGGGGGGGGGGCTCTTATTCTGATGATCTTTTGTGCCAGACTTTTTCATTCTTTGGGAATGTGCAAAAGTCTCACGCCGGGGGTGGGGACCCCTTTGGAAAGTAGGGGTGCAGGAGAGCAAACGAAACCCCGACTTGGAAGCAGCCCCACAGGAAGTCCTAGTAGGGCCTGGGACCTCTTCAATTCTAGAATACTCTGGAAAGAGCGCAGAGGAGAGCAGCAAAGATGATGGGGGGGGGGGTCATGTTGGGCAGACGTTTCATGACCCAGCTATGTAACAGCATCGGTGCTAGGAGGGAGGGGCTTGCCCTGTCATTCTTAGTAGAAAGGATCTTGGTGGTTTCTTAAAGCAGGAAGAATAAGTCATTGGTAGATCAAATGAGAGTAAACCCCCCTCCCTTCTAGCACTGATGTTGTTGTCTAGTTGGGTCATGAAACGTCTCTGGAAGAAAACAGCCAAGCTCAGAGAGCACCAAGGGCCCCACAGTCCTCCTCCTCCTCCTCCTCCTCCTCCTCCTCCTCCTCCTCCTCCTCTCCGCAAACCTCACTCCCTTCTAGCATTGATGATGTTCCCTAGTTGGGTCATGAAACATCTGCAAGAAAACAACCAGGCTCAGAGAGCATCAAGGACCCCATAGTTGTTGTTGTTGTTGTTGTTGTTGTTGTTGTCGTCCTCCTCCTCCTCCTCTCCACAAACCTCACTCCCTTCTAGCACTGATGATGTTCCCTAGTAGAGTAATGAAACATCTGCAAGAAAACAACCAGGCTCAGAGAGCATCAAGGACCCCATAGTTGTTGTTGTTGTTGTTGTTGTTGTCGTCCTCCTCCTCCTCCTCCTCCTCCTCCTCCTCCTCCTCCTC
>NW_015390743.1:15445-20285 GCF_001527695.2 Protobothrops mucrosquamatus | reverse complement strand
TCCACAGCTTCTCACCCTCCTTCTTCCCTCTTCATCCCAGATCGCAGCTCAGATCTGCAGGCAGGCCGGGCTGGTGAAGAAATCGAAAGACGCCATGGATTACCACGAGGATAACTTTGCCATCGTCTTCGCCGCCATGGGGGTAAGTCACCGGTTCTGGGAGCCGGGCAGGTGTCGGGCGGGAGGCCTCTCGTCCCCCAACCCATCCCAAAGGGCCCCGGAAGGAGACCCCTCTTCCTGGGTGCTGGACCACCCCCCTGGCCAGAGACAGCGGGACCACCCGGGGCTCCCCACCGAAGGATCTTCAGCTGGGACCTCCCTTCAAAGTGCGCCCTGAGTCCCACTTCTAACCTTACAGGCGGTCCTCGTTTTACGACCGCAACGGAGCCCCAAATTTCCGCTGCTAAGGGAGACATTTGTTAAGCGAGACGTTTTGCCCCGTTTGACGACCTTTCTCGCCACTCTTGTTAAGCGAATCACGGCAGGTCTTAAGTTAGTGACCCGGTCGTTAAGTGAATCCGGCTTCCCCCCCCCTTGGCTTTGCTTGTCAGAGGGTCGCAAAAAGGGATCACGTTGACCCCCGGGACATTGCGACCGTCATAAAATACGAGTCGGTTGCCCAGCGTCTGAATTTTGATCGCGTGACGCTGGGGGAGGGGATGCTGAAAAGGTCGTAAGTGTGAAAAACGGCCCTCAGGCACTTTTTTCAGTGCTGTAACTTCAGACGGCCAGTAAACGAACTGTCGTAAGTCGAGGACTGTCTGTACAGCCTGTTCCCAGGCAGGACTAGCAGTGGGGCCGTCTCCTTGTTTGATCTCATCCCTTCTTCTTCTTCTTCTTCTTCTTCTTCTTCTTCTTCTTCTTCTTCTTCTTCTTCTTCTTCTTCTTCTTCTTCTTCTTCTTCTTCTCCCCCTCCTCCTCCTCCTCCTCCTCCTCCTCCTCCTCCTCTTCTTCTTCTTCTTCTTCTTCTTCTTCTTCTTCTTCTTCTTCTTCTTCTTCTTCTTCTTCTTCCCCCCCCTCCTCTTCCTCCTCCTCCTCTTCCTCCTCCTCCTCCTTGTTCAGCTGCTAAGTTGCGTCCGACTCCTCATGACTCCACGTTCTGGCCAAGCTTTTACTCAGCCTCTCCTCTGTTCTCCACCTGCTGGGTGGGGAATTCTGGGAGTTGAAGTCCACAAACCTGCCAAGTTTAGAGATCTGTGGTCTTTTGACAACCAAGTCATTTATGCGCTCCCTTCAGCGGTGAGCCCCCCCCCCCGATTCGAAGCTAAAAATACCCTTTGCAAAGGAAGAGTAGCTACGGACCCTCTCTGTTCCCCGGGAATTTTACTCCTCTTTGAGTCTGAGAGTAACCTGGCGTGGAGACGTAGCTTCAGAGCATCAACCAGCCATCCTTGAAGTGAGAGAAAGTCTGGGCGCATTAGTGTTACTTTGGCACAACGGTGGCTGGATGACGCCTGTGGACATTATTGTACAATCGCACGTCCAGGAATAGCCTCGGCCTTGGAAGCTGTTGGTGCAACTTCTGCCCCCCCCCCAGTTGCTCTCCGCTGTGGCTTACGGCACCCACAGATGTTCTGATTGGAGGAGAGGCAGCAGGCATCCCCGGGCAGATGTTGGAGGCTGCTGTTCCCAACTCAGGGAAAGAATTCCACAGTAAACAGCTGCCTAATCAAGACTGGAACAGCTACCAGTGCTGCAAGCACTTGTGTATAAACAGAGAGCAAACCCTACTCCCTTCTAGCAACCCTTCTCCTCCTCCCCCATTCCCTTCTAGCACTGATGGTGTTACCTAGTTGGGTCATGAAATGTCTGCAAGAAAAAAACTAAGCTTAGAGAGCACCAAGGATCCCCAGTCCTCCTCCTCCTCCTCCTCCTCTTCCTCCTCCTCCTCCTCTCTGCACACTCCACTCTCTTCTAGCACTGATGATGTTACCTAGTTGGGTCATGAAACGTCTGCAAGAAAAAAAAATTAAGCTCAGAGAGCACCAAGGAATCCACAGTCCTCTTTCTGTCCTCATCCTCTTCCGCTCCTCCTCCGCCGCCTCCTCTTTCCCCCATTCTCTTCTAGCCCTGATGATGTTACCTAGTTGGGTTATGAAATGTCTGCAAGAAAATAGAAATAGAATAGGAATAGGAATAGAAAATGGATGGGATGGGATGGGATGGGATGGGATGGGATGGGATAGGATAGGATAGGATAGGATAGGAGAGGAGAGGAGAGGAGAGGAGAGGAGAGAAGAGAAGAGAAGAGAAGAGAAGAGAAGAGAAGAATTCTTCACTGTTAAGACCTTGACTTCAGAAATGGAGGAAATAATTTCCATCTCACTAGGTTTTCTGCGCAATAATTCACACAACCCTTGTTTTTAATTCCTCAGCAAGATCTTTTTTCTTATCATGCCCTCAAGTGGACAAATTTATATAAGAACGAAACCTGAAAAAGGCTGGTTTAACTTCCTACTGGGGTCTTACGTATCCCCCATACATACACACACACACACAGGACCTGAAAATGCATTCACTTTTAAAAAGGGGGGAAAAAACCCCTTTTCCTGAGTTTTCAATGCATTTTCCAAAAGCAGCCGTTGCATATTGTTAAAGGAATCCTCAAAAAACCCTCTATTTCTATTATTTCTATTTCTATTTCTATTTCTATTTCTATTTCTATTTCTATTTCTATTTCTATTTCTATTTCTATTTCTATTTCTATTTCTATTTCTATTTCTATTTCTATTTCTATTTCTATTATTTCTATTTCTATTTCTATTTCTATTTCTATTATTTCCATTTTGTGACTCATTGCAAATAAGCAGATTACCCCCCCCCCCCTAAAATGTACATTTCTTGATTATAGATATTTAGAATTTGGGGAACTTTAGCCAGGTTTCCCCTTATTTTGGTCTTGGAAAAAGTAGCCGGGCAAGAATTTAGAGCTGGCCTTGGGGAAGGCATGAAAGAGCCGATAGGGAGGGTGAAAACTTTGCACAGTCTGCCGAAGGAAGGAAGCATGGGAAAGAAACAGAAAATAAATGTGCTTTTGTTTTGTTTAGGGCAACATCAGACCAATACAGTAAAAGCTTAGATGGGCTTTCAAGAGTGATATTCAGTGTAGGCCAGGGGTAGGCAACCTTGGCTCTTTTATGACTCTTGGACTTCAATTCCCAGAATTCCTGATCCAGCCAGCATGGCTGGCTCAGGAATTCTGGGAGTTGAAGTCCACGAGTCATAAAAGAGCCAAGGTTGCCTATCCCTGGTGTAGGCAGATTAAGAAATGAGCAAGGTGGAATTCTAGGAATGTATTTTATTGTTGTTGTTGTATTTTATTTTTCAAGCGTAGCAACTTTAAGATGTGTGGACTTCAACTCCCAGAATTCCCCAGCCAGCAAGGCTGGCTGGGGAATTCTGGGAGTTGAAGTCCACACATCTTAGAGTTGCGAAGATTGGGAAACACTGCAATAAAAAGTTTTCTGGGGAATTCTGGGAGTTGAAGTCCACACATCTTAGAATTGGCAAGGTTGAGAAACACTGCGCTAAAGACTTTCTGGAGAATCAACCTACAATCTTACATCTCTGGCCAAATCTACTTTAAGACGAGAAGCCAGATTCTGATCCAGCAAGAGAAACACACAGCCCACCGATTTAAAAACAACAACCACAATAACAACAACAGAAAATAACACAATTGCTCTTTTTCGTTTCCTTTCTTTTCCTTTTTTTTTTTTTCCCCGTCTTAGTCCACGTTCTTTTTTCTCTTTCTTTTTCCTTTACTTTCTGTATTTTGGTCCTTGACCCTAAGCTGAATCCATGAAAGCTTGAAATGAAAGAACAGGGAACAGGGGCAGATAGTCTTCTTCCAGAAGCGGTGAATGCTTCAACACTGCAGGTTTTTAAAGAAGGGACTGGATAGCCATTTGTCTGAAATGGTATAAGGTTTCCTGCCTGAGCAGGGGGTTGGACTAGATGACCTCCAAGGTCCCTTCCAACTTTCTTCTTCTTCTTCTTCTTCTTCTTCTTCTTTCTTCTTTCTTCTTTCTTCTTGTTATTATTATTATTATTGGAAATGGCTCCATAAGGATCCCCTTCATTGGCAGGTGAACATGGAAACGGCCCGGTTCTTCAAATCGGACTTTGAGGAGAACGGGTCCATGGAGAACGTCTGCCTGTTCCTCAATTTGGCCAACGACCCCACGTGAGTCCATAGCCTGGGTCTGGGGGAGAGGGTGAAGGGAGCCGCAGCACCCCCAGACTCAGGGGCCTGGAGGCTAAAAGATATGAAGAACGGTTGCAGGAATTGGGTATGTCTAGTTCAGGGGTCTTCAAACTTGGCCCTTTTATGACTTGTGGACTTCAACTCCCAGAATTCCACGTGTGTCTGGCTGAGGAATTCTGGGAGTTGAAGTCCACAAGTCATACAAGGGCCAAATTTGAAGACCCCTGATCTATTTTAATGAAGAGAAGGACTAGGTGACCTCCGAGGTCCCTTCCGACTCTGTTATGCTATGATTCTCTAAGGGTCTCCTGCCTGAGCAGGGGGTCGGACTAGATGACCTCCAAGGTCCCTTCTGACTCTGTTATTCTATGATTCTCCAAGGGTCTCCTGCCTGAGCAGGGGGTCGGACTAGATGACCTCCGAGGTCCCTTCCGAGTTTGTTATGCTATGATTCTCTAAGGGTCTCCTGCCTAAGCATGGGGTTGGACTAGATGACCTCCGAGGTCCCTCCTGACTCTGTTATTCCATGATTCTCCTGCAGTATTGAGCGGATCATCACGCCCCGTCTGGCTCTGACCACGGCCGAGTTCCTGGCCTATCAGTGTGAGAAGCACGTTCTGGTGATCCTGACCG
>NW_015390743.1:7540-14488 GCF_001527695.2 Protobothrops mucrosquamatus | reverse complement strand
GAATAGAATAGAATAGAATAGAATAGAATAGAATAGAATAGAATAGAAAATATGGAATGGAATAGAATAGAATAGAATAGAATAGAGCTGGAAGGGACCTTGGAGGTCTTCTAGTCCAGCCCCCTGCTCAAGCAGAAGACCCTCTACCATTTAGAATAGAATAGAGCTGGAAGGGGTCTTGGAGGTCTTCTAGTCCAGCCCCCTACTCACGCAGGAGACCCTCTGCCATTAGAATAGAATAGAATAGAATAGAATTGGAAGGGACCTTGGAGGTCATGTAGTCCAGCCCCCTGCTCAAGCAGGAGAACCGCTAGATAGTCACTTGTCTGACCTGGCAGCCTCTTCTTAAAAACCTCCAGCGATGGAGCACCCACAACTTCTAGAGGCAAGCAGTTCCACTGGTTGCTGTTAGGAAGTGTCTCCTTAATTCCAGGTTGCTTCTCTAAGATAGGTAATCAAAATTAAGAAGCAAGAAAACAAAGCAAAAGTGAACTAATAGAACAAGGAAATAAACAAGGAAAATACAGTGATAGGGCTAGTAAATATATGTCTATCCAGTGCACCCCCTCCTCCTACCCCAAGCCAGATCCTTTTTGACCTGACCACCAAAATAATTCTGGCCTGTTTGGAGAGACAGAATTTCTTGTGCTCCATCATCCTGTGTTGCCCCAGACCAGGGGTAGGCAACCTTGGCTCTTTTATGACTGGTGGACTTCAACTCCCAGAATTCCTGAGCCAGCTTGATGAACTGCAGCCTCTTTATGACGTGGACTTCAATTCCCAGAATTCCTGAGCCAGCCATGCTGAGGGGAAAGGGAGAGGTTTCCAAGCTGAGCCATGGTGGCTCAGGAATTCTGGGAGCTGAAGTCCCCAAGTCATGAAGGGGCCATAGTTTCCCCATGCTGGCTCAGGAATTCTGGGAGTTGAAGTCCACGAGTCATGAAGGAGCCAAGGTTGCCTACCCCTGCCCCAGACAGAGGGGTCCCCAAAGATCCTCCCATGTTCCAACCTGGAAAATGATGCTGAGGGATGCTGTGCTGGGGTTTAGCCCCCCCCCAACTCATCAAGCAACCAACCAACCGACCGAGCAGGGTGGGATTCTGCTGTCTCCTGGCCTACTCAAGATGCCTTCAAGCACAACCGATCTAGACACGCTATTCTGAGCCTCTACACTCAACTTCAGAGTTGATGGGCTGTGGGAATTGAGAAAGAGGCCACTAGAAGCAGGTCTCAGTTCCTCCTTGGTGCCCCACAAGTTCTCCTAATTCTCAGGTGACTCTAAAATCAGAGAGGAAACTCAGCGAATTACGGAAATGATGAGTTGAGATGGATGGTTCTTAGGAGGAAGCAGAGGAGGGGAGACCCCTGGGAGACTTTCACACATAGATCTGAAGACGAGGCTACGCTGGGTTCAAGGCTCTGGGGTGGTGGGTGGAAAAATCATCAAGGAGAGGACCTGAAGGCCGGAACAGAAGCAACGGATGGAAACTACGGTAGTCAAGGAGAGAAGCAACCTGGAACTAAGGAGAAATTTCCTGAGAGTGGGAACAATTAACCAGTGGAACAACCTGCCTCCAGAAGCTGTGAATGCTCCATCACTGGAGGCTTTCAAGAAGAGACTACTGGACAGCCATTGGTCTGAAATGGTATATGGTTTCTTGCTTGAGTTGGGTTGGACTAGATGACCTCCAAGGTCCCTTCAACCTCTTCTGGCCTTCTATAATCTAAGATCAATTAACCAGTGGAACGGCTTGCCTCCAGAAGTTGTGGGTGCTCCATCCCTGGAGGCTTTTAAGAAGAGACTGGACTGCCATGTCCAGTATAGGGTTTCTTGCTTGAGTTGGGTTGGACTAGAAGACCTCCAAGGTCCCTTCCAACTCTTCTTCTTCTGGTTCCATTTCTTGGTCTGAGAAGAGACAGGTCTGCTTCTTCTGCTTCATGTCCTCTTCCCCACCTCCAAGAAGATGGTCAAAAAATTCCAGATGGTGGCCATGATGGTTTTAAGATGGAGCATCTCAACCACCAGCTTGAGTTTTTGGAGCATCACCAGGGCCTGCCTTTCTCCCCTAGAAGACTACTGTCCTTGGCTGGGGGTCCAAGAACGAATGGGCTGGGGGGGTCTCAAAGTCGGAGATCCAGAATTTTGCACCCGTGCCTCTGCTGTTCTCTGCCTTGAGTGGTTGAGAAAGTAAGATGTGTCCTCCAGATCAAGAAGCTTCCTTCCAGAAGGTCCCACCCACAAAAGCACCTACCCAGATTTCTCCACCGCAGTAGAAAAGTAATTGGCCAGCTTCCCTGGGTCTGAGACCTTGTTTTGAACTTCCCAGATTAAGCAACAGCTCCGTGGACTTTCCCTTTTAAAGAAAGGGACGGAGTTAGTAAGAAACTCGGGGCTTTTCTCGAGAAACATTTAAACCCAGCAATGGGGACAGAGAGTGAATTGATACAGAATATTTCCGTCCCCGGCAATCTAAAATGAAAATAAATAAATAAAACCCTCACCCTTTAGCATAGATATCAAGCTTTTGATAGTGTGTGCCATTAGTGTGGGCACTAATCAAACAGATGGTAAGGAACCACCTGCCTCCAGAAACGGTGAAGGCTCCAACACTGGAAGTTTTAAAGAAGAGACTGGACAGCCATTTGTCTGAAAGGGTATAGGGTTTCCTGCCTGAGCAGGGGGTTGGACTAGGTGACCTCCAAGGTCCCTTCCAACTTTTATTATTATTATTATTATTATTATTATTATTATTATTATTATTATTATTATTATTATTATTAAAATGGTAAGGAAACTCATCAAGGAGAGAAGCAACCTAGAACTAAGGAGAAACTTCCTGACAGTGAGAACAATTAACCAGTGGAACAACCTGCCTCCAGAAGCGGTGAATGCTCCAACACTGGAAGTTTTTAAGAAGAGACTGGACAGCCATTTGTCTGAAATGGTATAGGGTTTCCTGCCTAAGCAGGGGGTTGGACTAGATGACCTCCAAGGTCCCTTCCAACTATTCTATTCTATTCTATTCTATTCTATTCTATTCTACTCTACTCTACTCTACTCTACTCTACTCTACTCTACTCTACTAGCCTCCAGAAGTGGTGAATGCGCCAACACTGGAAGTTTTTAAAAAGAGACTGGACAGCCATTTGTCTGAAAGGGGATAGGGTTTCCTGCCTGAGCAGGGGGTTGGACTAGATGACCTCCAAGGTCCCTTCCAACTTTATTATTATTATTATTATTATTATTATTATTATTATTATTATTATTATTATTATTATTATTATTATTATTATTATTATTATTATTTAAAATAGAATATACTCAAGTAGACAAGATATGTATTTTGAATACTAGATCTTGTTATGAATTGACATAAATAAAATGTTGGTCACTTAAAACGTGGAAGTATAAATTTAGATACAAGGGTCCCCAACCTTGGCCACTTTAAGACCTGTGGACTTCAACTCCCAGAATTCCCATGCTGGCTGGGGAATTCTGGGAATTGAAGTCCACAGGTCTTAAAGTGGCCAAGGTTGGGGCCCCCTGGACTAGAAGACCTCCAAGGTCCCTTCCAACTCTGTTATTCTGACCCTACGTATGGCTAGCGGCATCCCCTTGTGTCTCCTTGCAGATATCACACACCCCATTCCGGATTTGACCGGATTCATCACGGAAGGACAAATTTACGTGGACCGACAGCTTCACAACCGGCAGGTGAATGGTCTGGCTCTCCCTCCCATCTCTGTGGGCGCATCAGAGCTTCTGGGAAGTCCAGAGGTCCTTCCCCACCTCCTCCTGGAACTCCAGTCACCATGAGCAACAGGAGGCAGGGGCCCTCCTCCCTCTTCCTGTTGCCCCCCCCACCCCGACAACAAGCCAGTGAGGCGGGTTCGGACTGAAAGAGAGAGAGAGAGGGACTGGTCCAAAGCCAGCCATCCGGTTTTTATGCCTAAGGAGGGACTAGAACTCACCGTCTCCTGGTGATTGACCCAAAGACACCCAACTGGCTTTCATGCCTAAGGCAGAACTAGAATTCACCGTCTCCTGGTGATTGGCTCAGAGTCACCCAACTGGCTTTTATGCCTAATTAGGGACTAGAACTCTCCGTCTCCCAGTGATTGGCTCAGAGTCATCCAACTGGCTTTCACGCCTAAGGAGGGACTAGAACTCTCCGTCTCCTGGTGATTGACTCAAAGACACCCAATTGGCTTTCATGCTAAGGCAGGACTAGAACTCTCAGTCTCCTGGTGATTGGCTCAGAGTCACCCAACTGGCTTTCACGCCTAAGGAGGGACTAGAACTCCCCATCTCCTGGTGATTGGCTCAAAGATAACCAACCGGCTTTCATGGCTAAGGAGGGACTAGAACTCTCCGTCTCCTGGTGATTGACTCAAAGCCACCCAATCGGCTTTCATGGCTAAGGAGGGACTAGAACTCTCCATCTCCTGGTGATTGGCTCAGAGTCACCCAACCGGCTTTCATGCCTAAGGCAAAACTAGAACTCACCGTCTCCTGGTGATTGGCTCAGAGTCACCCAACTGGCTTTCATGCCTAAGGAGGGACTAGAACTCTCCGTCTCCTGGTGATTGAACCAAAGACACCGAACTGGCTTTCATACCTGAGGACTAGAACTCTCCGTCTCCTGGTTTCTGGCCTGATGCCTTCACACCCTCTACCAAGAATTCAGCCCATCGGTGGTTGTGCTTTAGTCGACGATATAAAGCCCCTGAGTTTTAGGAGCTATGAGGACCCCAGACCCTCCTCCCCCTCCCCATGTCCTCTGGGGCTCTTAGCTTCCACCTGATCAGACCCGATTCCTCCATGGTGGTTCCTTCGTGACGCGCCTTTTCTCGGCCCGCAGATCTACCCGCCCATCAACGTGCTGCCGTCTCTCTCCCGTCTGATGAAGTCGGCCATTGGGGAAGGCATGACCCGGAAGGACCACGGGGACGTTTCAAATCAATTGGTGGGCCTCTGAGCTGACCCAGGGCGGTGGGGGGCTTCGGGGGGGAGGAGCCCAGGCCCTGGGAGGGGAGGGACCCCCTGTGCAACAGAGCAGGGAAGCGCTTCCTTCTGAAGCGGGCTTGGAAAACGACGGGCTCCTTTGGATCGGGAGCATCAAAAGGCCAATGGCGAGAAGGCAGGTGGTCCTCGACTTACGACAATTCGTTTAGGGGCCCTTCGAAGCTACAACGGCACCGAGGAAAGGGACTTAGGACCCTTTTTCACGTTGAAGCACCCCTGGGGTGATCAAAATACAGATGCTTGGCAGCTGGCTCGTATTTAGGACGGTGGCAGCGTCCCGTGTGTGTGTGTGTGTGTGTATGTGTGTGTGTGTGTGTCACATGATCCCCTTTTGCGACCTTCTGACATGCAAAGTCAAACGGGGGGAAGCCCGATTCGCTTAATGACTGCATGGCTGACTTAAGAACCGAAGGGATTCACTTAACAACCGGGGCGAGAAAGCTCGTAAAATGGGGGCAAAGCTCGCTTAAGAAATGTCTCACTTAGCAATGGAAATCTTGGGCTCCCTCATGGTCATACGTGGAGGACGACCGGTACCATTCTTGCTTAGCACTACCAAACTGATATATTTTTTTGGACACGTCCGGCGGGCAGCCCTGTCCGGAGAGGCTTCTGGGGCCTTCTGTTTCTTGACATAACCTTGGTTCTGAGTGACCGTCTTGCTTTGCGTCCAGTACGCCTGCTACGCCATTGGCAAAGACGTCCAGGCTATGAAGGCCGTGGTGGGAGAAGAGGCCCTGTCAGCTGATGACCTTCTCTACTTGGAGTTCCTGCAGAAGTTTGAGAAGCAGTTCATTGCTCAAGGTACGTGAGAGAGAGCGAAGGACAAGGAGATAATAATAATAATAATAATAATAATAATAATAATAATAATAATAATAATAATAATAATAATAATAATAATAATAATAATAATAATAATAAAGAGAAAGACCCGGGGGGAGACGATGGCGGTCTTCCAGCCTTTGAGGGGCTGCCCCAAAGAAGAGGAGGGGGTCCAATTATCCTCCAAAGCTTCTGAAGGCAGGACAAGGAGCAATGGATGGAGACTCATCAAGGAGAGACCCAACCTAGAACTAAGGAGAAACTTCCTAACTGTGAGGACAATCCGTCAGTCGAATGGAAGTTGTAGGTGCTCCATCACTGGAGGCTTTTAAGAAGAGATTTGTCTGGAATGGTTTATTTAGAGTCTCCTGCCTGAGCAGGAGGTGGGACTAGAAGATGCCCAAGGTCCAACTCTGTTAGAATTAGAATTAGAACAGAACGCAGCATTGTAGGCTGACTCTGCCCACTGCTGGGAGTTCGATCCTGACTGGCTCAAGGTCAACTCAGCTTCCGTCCTTCTGAGGTCGGTAAAATGAGGACTCAGATTGTTGGGGGGCCACAGGCTGACTCTGTAAACCGCTTAGAGAGGGCTGTAAATGCGTGTGAAGCGGTGTATAGGTATTAAGGGCTATGGCTAGTGCTATCATCTATCTATCTATCTATCTATCTATCTATCTATCTATCTATCTATATCTATCTATCTATCTATCTATCTATCTATCTATCTATCTCTATATCTATATCTATATCTATCTATCTATCTATCTATATCTATCTATATCTATATCTATCTATCTATATCTATATCTATATCTATATCTATCTCTATCTATCTATCTCTATCTATCTATCTATCTATCTATCTATCTATCTATATCTATATATCTATATATCTATATATCTATATATCTATATATCTATATATCTATCTATATCTATCTGTCTATCTCTTATCTATCTATCTATCTATCTATCTATCTATCTATCTATCTATCTCTATCCATCCATCCATCCATCCATCCATCTATCTATCTATCTATCTATCTATCTATCTATCTATCTATCTATCTATCTATCTATCTATCTATCTATCTATC
>NW_015390743.1:4255-6536 GCF_001527695.2 Protobothrops mucrosquamatus | reverse complement strand
TCCCAGAGCTACACACAGGGTTTACAATACAATAATTATATTCTGTCTTAAATTATATTATCCTTAAATTAACAATGCTATAACATCCTTTAGCTCTCTTCTAAACTGACCTATTAAATATCAACTCCCAGAATTCCTGAGTCAGCATGGGGGAACTATGGCCCCCTCATGACTTGTGGACTTCAACTCCCAGAATTCCTGAGCCAGCTTGGCTCAGCTTGGAAACTCTCCCTTTCCCCTCAGCATGGCTGGCTCAGGAATTCTGGGAGTTGAAGTCCACGAGTCATAAAAGAGCCCAGGTTGCCTACCCGACCATGGTCATGTGATCAAAAATCAGTTGCTTGGCAACTGACTCGTGTTTACGACGGTTGCAGGGTTGTCCTGGGGTCGCATGATCCCCTTTTGTGACTTTCTGAAAGTCCATGGGGAAGCCAGATTCACTTAACAACTGGGTTAGTAACGTCACAACTGCAGCGATTCACGTCACACCTGTGGCAGGAAAGGGGCAAAATTCACTTAACAAATGTTTCACTTAGCAACATACATTTTGGGCTCAAGTATGGTAGTAAGTTGAGGACTTTCTGCATTTCAGCGGGAAAAAGAGGGTGTTTTTAAATGAAACCTTGTTAAATTTCTACAAAGAATAAAATATTGTCCTGAAGGGCGGACAAGAAGCAACGGATGGCAACCAATCAAGGAGAGAAGCAACCTAGAACTAAGGAGAAACTTCCTGACAGTTAGAACAATTAACCAGTGGAACCACCTGCCTCCAGAAGCGGTGAATGCTCCAACACTGGAAGTTTTTAAGAAGAGACTGGACAGCCATTTGTCCGAAATGGTGTAGGGTTTCCTGCCTGAGCAGGGGGGCTGGACTAGAAGACCTCCAAGGTCCCCTCCAGCTCTATTGTGACGGATTGATTGTATGAGATGCTTGGTGACCTAGATTTCCTCCTGACCTGGAGGAACTAAAGTTAATTCACACAATTAATATGGTGGGGGTGGGGGAGGGGGGCAGGGAAAGCTGCCTTGGACCCCTTCCAAGCATAGACTTTCTCCCCGAAAGTCATCTCTCTATTTTTGTGTCGCCGAAGCTCATGGTCCATCACCGAGACCACAGATTTTTATGTCCGTCATCTTTGTGTATATGTGTAAGAAAAACGCTTCTCTTTTACCTTCATGGCCACCATCTTGGTTCTTCTCTCCATACGTTGTGGACACATCCTTGGTCCACCCTTGAGCTTTGCTCGCCTCTTCTCTTTGGCCATAGATGGTGGCAGGACCATCAAAGCTTCTTGGCTGCTGGAACGGTGGAGAAAATCAAGATTTGGGGGGGGGAGCTGACTGTGGAATTCCCTCTAATGCAGTGGTTCTCAACCTGTGGGTCGGGACCCCATTTGGGGTCGATCGACCATTTCACGGGGGTCGCCAAGCAAGGCTGTCCGCCATTTTTTTTGTCCGCCATTTTTTTTGTCCGCCATTTTTTCCCCTTTTCCGGCGGGTGCCTTACCTCCCTTGGGCTGGGCCAGCTGGTGGTCGGCCTGCTCCGTCTCTGCCACTTGCCAGCTACGCCACGGCCAGCGCAGGGGGCGGAACCATGCATGCGCGATGCTCCCGGGCAGGGAAAGTCCTCGACTTACGCCCGGTTGGGTAGTCCTCGCCTTACGACCGGTTCAGTCCTCGCCTTACGACCGGTTTAGTCCTCGCCTTACGACCGGTTGGGGTTGCGGCATTAAAAAGGTTGAGAACCACTGCCATAGATGGTGGCAGGACCATCAAAGCTTCTTGGCTGCTAGAACGGTGGAGAAAATCAAGAGTTGGGGGGGTGAGCTGACTGTGGACTTCTCTCTAATGGGAGGCCCTCCTGAAGGGGGCAGGCCAATGGGTCAAGATGAGGACCTCTTTCAGAAGAACATCAGGCGCGTCTCTCTGGCCCATCTCACCAGGAGATTGGTCTCCCCGTGGCCAACCAGCTGCCCAAGGAAAGGTCCTTAACTGACCACCTTCAGCTGGAGAAAGTCAAGCCACACAAGGATGGTTCTGCTCTTCCTTGGAACGGGGCGGCTGCAGAGGGGGCAGTTTCACTTCTGCAAAGCCTGTGTGGTGAAGGCCAGATCCGTCCAGCATGTGACCTTCTTGGCAGGAAGAGCTCAGCTTTCACTTCTGATGGATGAAGGCCAAGGGGGATCATCCTGCAGAGAGACAGAGAGAGACAGAGAGAGAGAGAGAGTCAGAGACAGAAGGAAAGAGAGAGAGAGAGAATGAGAGAGAGAAAGAAAGAGAG
>NW_015390743.1:0-2293 GCF_001527695.2 Protobothrops mucrosquamatus | reverse complement strand
AGAGAGAGAGAGGTGGAGACACTCCAACAGAAGACAGAAGACGCAGAGAGGGATCCGCTGGTCTCTCTGCCCCATGGAAGGTCCAGAGGCTGATTTCACCCCATTTGGAGGTAAGGGGGTTGCTCTAGAAAAGCAAAGTAGCGTTGGAAGGGAGGGACAGTGACAGAGCCTCCGGCATACGACCAAAACCGAGCCGAAAAATTTCTGTCGCTAAGCAAGACGATCGTGAGTTTTGCCCCGTTTCGCGACTTTCCTTGCCACGGTTGTTACGTGGATCCCTGCACTTGTTAAGTTAGTAACACGGTTGTTAAATGAGTCTAGTCCCCCTGTTGACTTTTGCCGGTCAGAAGGACGCGGCAAAGTGACCTCCGAGACGCTGCGACCGTCATAAATAGGAACCAAGCGTCTCAGTTTGGGTCACGTGACTCTGGAGAGGCTACCGCGGTCGTAAGTGTGAGAAATGGTCCTCGGTCAGGGCTGTCGTAACTTTGAACGATCACTAAATGACTGATTGTAAGTAATAATAATAATAATAATAATAATAATAATAATAATAATAATAATAATAATAATAATAAAGTTGGAAGGGACCTTGCAGGTCATCTGGTCCAACCCCCTGCTCAGACAGGGGCCAACTATGCAGAACAACCGAGGCCTTCACTCTGCCATCAAGGCTATAAGAGAACAATAGAGGGGACCTTAGAGGTCATCTAGTCCAACCCCCTGCTCAGGCATGAGACTCTACACCGTTCCAGACAAACGGCTGTCCAAGTCTTTTCTTCAAAACCTCCAGGGATGGACGGAGTTGGTTCATTTTTCATCCTTTTCCATTAAAGTCACTAAGCTGCTCTTTTGGATCAATCTAGAAGGAGCTGGTTGGTTTTTTAAACCAGTCAGAATGAGGCTCTAATTCTGACCTGCTTCTAAAGGGAATGACGTGGCTAACATAACCAGTGGAACAGCTGGCCACCAGAAGTCGTGGGTGCTCCGTCACTGGAGGTTTTTAAGAAGAGGCTAGACCATCACTTGTCTGAGATGGTATAGGTTCTCCTGCTTGAGTGGGGGGATGGACTAGAACACCTCCAAGGTCCCTTCCAGCTTTATTCTCTATTCCTTCCTTCCTTCCTTCCTTCCTTCCTTCCTTCCTTCCTTCCTGTGGAACAGAAGTTGCCTCCAGAAATTGTGGGTGCTCCATCACTGGAGATTTTCAAGAAGAGGCTGGACAGTCACTTGTCTGAGATGATATATAGGTTCTCCTGCTTGAGCGGGGGGGCTGGACTGGAAGACCTCCAAGGACCCTTCCAGCTCCTATTCTATTCAATCAGGATGCGTGTATCTGCTGGATGAGATCCTTAAGTTTACGTGGGGCATGGACGGCTGGTGACCCCGTCTCTTCCTCTTGCGCATTTGCTCATCTGCAAAAGAGAACAGGAAGTCACTCCCAGAATGACAGTCCCGAGGGCAGAAAGATTGCGGTCACAAGACCACAAAGGATACTAAGCACAACAGCAAATGGGAGAGAATCTTTGAGGGTCAGGGGTGAAGTGTGAACTGTGCGGTCCTTGGTGGTCCCTGAGCTGGGCGGTTTCCTTGCAGACATTTCGTGATAGGAGTAGGTTAAATCGTCTGTGCTGGAAGGGAAGGTGGTTTGTGAGGAGGAGGAGGAGGAGGAGGAGGAGGAGGAGAAAAAGCTAAATGGATGGAAACTAATCAAGGAAAGAAGCAACCTGGAACTAAGGAGAAACTTCCTAACAGTGAAGACAGTTAACCAGTGGAACAACTTGCCACCAGAAGTTGTGAATGCTCCAAGACTGGAAATTTTTAAGAAGAAACTGGACAGCCACTTCTCTCAGATGGCACAGGGTCTTCCTTCCTTCCTTCCTTCCCTCCCTTCTCCAACACTGGAGGTTTTTAAGAAGAGACTTGATGGCCACTTGTTTTAAATGGCATAGGTTCTCCTGCTTGAGCAGGGGGCTGGACTAGAAGACCTCCGAGGCCCCTTTTAGCTGTATTCTGACTAAACCTTCTTTGAATTTCCCTGCAGTCATTTGGGAATCGGAGAGCGATTCAGATTGGGAGGAAGAGGAAGATGATCAGGTAGGTGGCTCTCCAGACGCCGCAGCTCCGGCCCCATCTTCAGAAGAGGCCACATCAGACAGAGCGCACGGCCTAATCTGGCTTCTTTGAGGACGTCCCCAAGGGGCTTTTTCAGGAGGCAACTGGACTTTCTTGTCCAGTCAGAACTGAAGAAGCTTCTGGGATGAGAAGCGAAACATCTTCAAAGAAAAACAAG
>NW_015390742.1:62939-70406 GCF_001527695.2 Protobothrops mucrosquamatus | reverse complement strand
ATATTTTTAAAAGATTTGAAAAGCATTACAAATATATCCAGGCAGATTGGAATATTATTCTACTGACATAGACAGTAAAGCAGATCCAATTTCTGCTAGTCAGATATACCATATCCTGAGGTGTGCTTCTTCTTTTCATACTTATTTGTTGAATTCATATGGCTGTGCATCTTAAACACCCTGTGGGAGGCTAACAAAAATCATGCATAAAATAACAAGGTACAGTATAAAAGTTATAAGACAACATACAATTAAAAATTAATGAGGTTCTTAATTAAAGTGCCTCATAGGACAGAACAAAACACGTATATTGGGCTCCACTAATAACTTGGCCCAAGTCATAGAAGGCCAACAGAATCATCTGGCTTTCAGGGGAAAAGATTTCCAATGGGACAGAGAAGACACTCCTCTAGATGGCATTGCTCTTCATAAAAGGTATCTCCAGTACAGTACGTCCAACCTGTCAGAGCTGGTGAGATGGGCAGAAACCATTAGGTTAGTTCTATGGCAGGACTACTGACCTACTCACACTCCCACTTCTACTCAGTATGTGGGTGAATGAATGTTCTGGCATAGCAAGGGTGGCCTTCCCTCAGTCATTGTCACCATTTTTGCTTAAACCTTGACGGCTAGAACAGCTGCCACGCCATTGTTGTTTTCATTGAGATGTAGGGCCTGGTTAGTTCTGCAGACGTGTAGCCACCCCTAGCCTCAGACTGATGCTGCAGCATCTTCCACTTGGAATTACTTGGCACCAACCAGCTAATCAGCAACACCGTTAGAGCAGGACTTTTCAACCGGTGGTACGGGTACCACCTGTGGTGCATTGGCACCTGGCAGGTGGTACGCAACCATCCTAGAAAAGTGGTAGTGGGGGAGGGGAATGAGCTGAACCGGTGGCAGTACCACACAAGCCTGAGCAAGAGATGGCTGGAGCTGCAGGGCTGTCAGAACTCAGCGGAAGCGCCAGGATCAGCGCTTCTTCGGGATTGTCAGGGCTCAGTGGAAGCGCCTGCTGAGCCCAGAAGAAGCGCCAATCAGCTGGAATGTTGCAGCATCTCCAGGGTCTTGTGATTTACATTCAGATGCTTGGCAACTGATTCATATTTATGATGGTCACAATGTCCCAGGGTCATGTGAAGTGACCAAAACCTTCTGCAACTACCCAGCAGACAGGGGGAATAAAAATCAAACCCACCCCACCCCCACTGCCAATCCTCAACAGAAATGCTCACAACAATGAAAACCTCGGACAGGAGGAAGAGCCAAGGCGGGCAGGCAGGCAGGTGTCTTGCTCGGCTGTGCCTTGGGGGGCACTTTTTTCAGTGCCATTGTAACTTCGAACAGTCACTAAGCGAACTGTTGTAAGTCGAGGACTACCTGTACTTCATCACTTTTTTCCTTTTTTTTTTTTTGATCATCAAGTTTTTGACACCTTGCTAGGCGACTGGTGCTACTTGGATATTGCCATATCCTAAAAGTGGTACAATTGGTGAAAAGGTTGAAAAACCCTGTGTTAGAGCCACCATACTACTATCTTGGCAGAGAGTCTCCATGTTCGCATGTCCTGGATCTGAAACTGATCTGCTCAAATTCTTCCGCTGGCTGCCAAACCTCTCTTCAGCCACCCAGCAAATAAATCCTGAAATTCCCTTCCTTACCTTTCTCCAGAACCACCACTATCCTTTGTAGCGTACACTATACTACAGCTCAGAGCAACTGCTAAAATTCTCCTGTCTGGCTTCCAGTCATCAACACTTTTGCAGACAACTATCAATATGTTAGTACCAACTAACACCATCAAGTCTCAATGCTGGGTGGGGGAGTGTTAAATGCAAAAATTCTTCCCTTCCAGTTTCTTTTTGAGAACTGGAAAATTACTGTCCAAAATGTATTTGTATCTATAGGTTTAAATGTGCTGGCTGGCAAGGAGTACTTGGAGTACTAAAACAGGAATTCTCAACACTTGCTGTCAAGTTGATTAGAAAGATGCAGAATTTCTTTTGTAATGTCATAAATGTTTTAACACTTATGTAGCACTAGCCATTTGATAACTGCTAGACAGAACATAGAAAATGGTCCTTTTTCTTCCCAGCAGGCTGAGTATATAATTGAGTTGGATAAATGCAAAAGGAGATGATAGTTTCAGACCTTTTCAAAAATATCAACAACTTATCTGCTAAGAAGCTCAAATTTCTTCAAGAAGAAAGCCAATAAATCTATTTAAAGCGTTAAACTCTGAAAGAAATTATCTTGCCTCCTTGAAAAGAAAGGGACATATTTCTGGGCAAATCGATAATATATTGTACATGCTGCTAAAGACATGTAATCTTGTATCAGAGATGTGTAACCAGGATAAGAAAATGACCCTGCTTTATTTGCCATTCCAAGATAGACGCCTAGCAAGGAGATAGATTTTCTTAAGCAGAAACACTCAAGACTAAAATCAACAAATACCATGCTTGCCCCCGTGTCTCTGGCATTTCAGCTCAAGGAAACAAATATGCTTATCTGAGAGCTACCTATTTTCTGCAAGCAGCTGAGAAAATTTCCTTGGCCAAGTCTGGGGAATTCGGCACTTTTTCCACACAGTATAACCCAGGGGTAGGCAACCTTGGCTCTTTTATGACTCGTGGACTTCAACTCCCAGAATTCCTGAGCCAGCTATGCTGGCTCAGGAATTCTGGGAGTTGAAGTCCACAAGTCATAAAAGAGCCAAGGTTGTCTGCCCCTGGTTTGTTGTTGTTGTTCGTGCATCGATTTCGATGAAGACCTTGACATCTTATGGATTATGGGCCATCAGCGGTGTGTCCATAGATGGCTGATGAGACCGATGTTAGCACGGAATGTTCTGCCACATACTGAACAGAGAAATGTGGACACTATTGCTTCAGCATTTGCAGCTCTGGCTTTACGGAGTGTTTGCTTCTCTTGTGCCAAGATTGTCCTTCTGTGTTCATATGTCTGGCAACCCTGGTAAACCAGGGTATGCCATGTCGGTCAATCATGCGCCAAAAATTCCCAAGAGATGGTGTCGATATCCAGGGACTTGAGAGATGCTTTCAGCGTGTCTTTGTATCGCTTCTTTTGTCCCCCGTGCGATCGCTTTCCTTGAGACAGCTCACCATAGAAGAGCTGTTTAGGGATGCGATGGTCTGGCATCCTTACAACGTGGCCTGCCCTGGTATAACCTGTGGGTATCAATGGGCTTTCTGAACCTTGTCTTTGAACTCACCTGTCTCACCTGATTTTGTTTGAGATCATTTTATTTTCAACTGTAATGCGCATAAATGATTGAGATGTCAGTAAATTATAGCACAAAGCACCCACCTCTAGTATTATTTTAGTTACACACTAGTAAAATAGCCATCCTTATAAAGTAGAAGCAGTATGATGCTCTGCTTGAAAATCTGCTTGCTTGCCTAGAAAAAAACAATAACCATGGTTAGTTGGGAAGAAAGGAACAATCTGAGAGTTAGAGCAATTTGCCTTCAGGTAAATATGCATTTTGTAAATAATTAACCATCACAGAGGGTGCCTGTGACATGCCCTCAAAATGTTGGGGATATTTTTTTGAAAATCAAATTTGGGTCGGTCACCAGGATCAGAGATTTACTCTTCCGAGCTTTCAGATTCATGCTGGAGCCCATCTTCAGGGAATTTCTCTCTACTGAAATATGTGTTTTCAGCTCTTCTGTGAGTCGTGTTTATGTGGTGCCTTCCTATTGGCTGATTGGTGTGTTGATGGCTGGCGATTGGCTGTCGTTTCCTTGGGCTGCCAAGCTGTCAGCTCCTAAGTATTTGATAGGCTGGTGGTAAGTCAGCACTCCTGTTAACTGACCAGGGGCCTGTTTCCCAGGCTTCAATCATTTCCCTGGCTATCTTTGCACCTGCATGGCCAATGATTTTAGTTGCTGTGAAATTAAATGTGTGTCCTTGTTCATTACAATGGGAGGCTACCAATGAGTTCGGATTTCCTCGTCTGACCACTCGCTTGTGTTCTTGCAATCTGGTGGTTAGCTTCCTCCCCATTTGTCCTACATAGTCACAGGGGCAATCCATGCAGGGGATCTGGTAGATTACATTGGAAGTATCTCCCACCTCCAAGCGATCTTTACAGTGCACAATATGTCCTCATATGGTAGCCTCTGGGCGGTGTGTGAGGCCCACTTGAAGATATTTTTTTTCTTTTAAAATGGGAAAAGTCAAGAGTGAACATGCAAATAACAAACTGAGCTAAGTTTAATATTATAACAACTGAATTATAATGATGATACGAACAGAAAAGAATATTAGGGACATGTTTGGTAAAAACACAGGATTTGCAAATATAATAAAGAGGTGGTTTTAGAAAGCGACTTTGGCCATACAAACACCAAGGGTGAACTGAACCAGAGAGAATCCATATTTGAATGGAATCAAATCTCATTGCAGGCTTGCCCACCAAATAGCTTCTTCTGTAGATTTTGTCGGATAATGAATTATATATATCCAAATACATAGATGTGTGGCTAAATGGAGAGTAAATACAATGGCACGTTAGGATGGAGTAAAACAATGATATGTCAGAGACCAGAAAAATGTCAAAGTGTGATTGATGCATAAAGGTAAAAAGAGTCAGGGCCTGAACTGCCATAGTCAATAACTGCTCAAAAACACCTAGAAAACTCTCCCTCTCAATTGTCTTTTAAATTGTAACACTATCACATGGCAAGATTGAACAAAATTAGCTAGTCAGAGTCCAATATTATTAGGTTATAAGACAGCAGATAAAGAGCTCTGTGCGAGGATATATGAATGAGTGAGTGTGTGCACATGCTGTGCAAGAACTTCTCGGTTCTTTAGCTTGTTATTTGTTTGCTGCTTTTTGTCTGCTAGTTTTTTCACACTGGGAAATCTTCCCGGAATTAAAGAGTTATGAGACAAGGGTTGGTAGCTACTAGATTTTTGATTAAAATAATCTTTGTGCTCATATTGCTGGGCAAAATCATGCTGATTAATGATATGTACCTCTAATTGGTTGTGCTGAAACTGAGAAATGTATTAAAAGACAATTGGATTCAAGCTTTCAGTCAATAAACCTATGCATATAGTAAGTGGTGATGATTGTGCCCATTGGAGAAAAAAAAAATCTCCTGAGAGAGAAGGAAACAGATTCCCTGACTACGAGTGTAACACCACAGTCCAGTGAAGAATGAATATGTTCTATGGCAGCGATGGCGAACCTTTTAGAGACCGAGTGCCCAAACTGCAACCCACTTATGCATTGTCGGGTGCCGGGTGGGTGTGGCCCATTGGGTGGGTGTGGCCCATTGGGTGGGCGTGGCTGCGGTGGTAACAGCAGACTGGGTGGGACTAAAAAGTTCAATCAATCAATTCCAACTTTGCAAGATCTTTTTTTTCTGCGAGAAGTTGAAATTGACTGACTGATTGAACCTTTTTTTTTTTTGCACACGGCGGCGGAGGCCTAAAGCAAAAAGGTTTTATAAAACCCAGCTGAAGGCCTAGGACTGGGGCGACGGCGCGGGTGCCCACAGAGAGGGCTCTGAGTGCCACCTCTGGCACCCGTGCCACAGGTTCACCACCACTGTTCTATGGCCACAGAAGCAGATGAAATGATGAACCCTAAAAATAGATATGGCTGGATAGTTGGAATATTGAATAAGAGCACTTCAGACTGTAACATTTGTTTCAGGTTTCACATCTACAACAATCTGATAAAGCAAGCCCATTCATCTGAGACAAAGAAAGGAAGAATAAATGTTTTTGGTATCCAGTAGTTTGCTTTTGGGGTTCCTGACTGTTGGTCTGTCAGCTTTATTTGAAACAGTGAAGTTATAGCTCTGAAGAATGATACAGTCTCTGAGCCACATTCTGATTTATCAGTGGCTTTTTGGCCTCCCCATTTTAGACTACTCAGATAGGAACCAGAGATGCTGGCGCACCAGAAGAACTCACTATTTTATTTTGCTAGTTTCTGTGCTACATTTATCTTCTTTCTGCCCTGGCTAACTTTGCAGTGCCCTGTACTAGGCCTCAGACAAATGGGTGCTCTGGCTTTGGCCTATAAAATAAGCACTGACCCATATTCTACCTCCGCTACTGCTTCCCAGATGCATCTTGCAGTTGGCTTTACTTCAGTTGGGCTTTTTTTATTTCTTTGGACTGCTCTGAGGATTGGTTTGCAAATGCTGAGTTCCAGTCTGTCCTTATCAATCTATTCTGCTCTCTTTCAGGCCCTAAATGACAAATTCAGATGAACTAAAATTGTAGTCCCAAGTGAATGTCACAAACTCCAGTTCTCTACACTATCCTGACAGTAGGATTTAACTATTCTGCAATGATTGAGATGTGGGATGATAGGTAATAATGCTGTATGGAAGTTCAAAGTGAAATATGAACCCAAGGAAGAAGGAAGTGGTGCCATGACAACTATGATCCCATGCCCAAATAGGAAGCCTCCTTTGTCGTGGATCCTTTTTTTGTATGATAGAGATAGGGACAAACAGGAGGTGAGATTCCTGGTATGTGACTGGAAGGAAACACCCAAAGATCCAAGTAATTTTCTGCAGGGAAACAGGATCATTACATGGTCTTATCCCCTTTTCAGTCAGGTGCGGAAGCTTGGAAGAAGCAAGACAAGAAAGCTGCTACTAAGGCTTTCACTACTGGAATATTTACCATTCTGCAGCTAAAATTACCACACATATTACATCTTCATAGTTGCCACACTAGCTTGCTATACCTGACCATTGGATTGATTATGACATGAGATCAAGTCATTTACAAAGAAGTGGGACAAAAATAGACAGGGAGAAGTCAGGGTAAAATAAAATAAAGGGAAACAAGTCAAGAAGCAAATAAAAATCAACTGTATGCTTATTGGATGTGATTTATGATTTATGATTGTAGATGTTCAAGAAATCTTAATAGATCCATTGTAGCAATAGTAAGTTTGCAATGAGCTGAGCCAGTCATGTAGCCTACCTACCTCCTGTAATATATCAGACTAGACATCACTAGTGTGGAGGAAGGTTATAAGGTTTAGACTTATAAACTGTTTCATAGTGCTTTACAGCCCTCTCTAAGTGGTTTACAGTCAGTATATTGCCCCCAACAATTTGGGTCCTCCTTTTACCAATCTCAGAAGGATGGAAGGCTAAGTCAGTCTTGAGCCGGTCAAGATTAAACTGCTGGCAGTCGGCAGAATTCACCTGCAATACTGCATTCTAACCACTGCACCACCATGGCTCTTCTAGGTGCTGGGAAAAGTGCTGGGAAAGAGACCAAAGGCAAGGAAAACCCAGGGACCTCCACCAGCTATGATAGGTAATGGTGCACATTTTGCCATCCCCAGAATTTTCCATGCCTGTACATTAGGAAAGTATTAATAAACTGGCAACAAATATGGCATGCACAGAATTTGGACCCTGACTCTATGGTGCACTAATATCTCAAGTCAGTTTT
>NW_015390742.1:52875-62839 GCF_001527695.2 Protobothrops mucrosquamatus | reverse complement strand
CCACACTTTATTAACTTGTGTTAGCTTTTATATGTTTTGTAAAACTTTAATAAAATAATTATTTATTTTATAATAATAATTTAAAAATTATAAAAAGTATTTTTAAAAATAGAGTTTTTAAGAGTTAGCAAGTGGGTTGACCCATTTCATATATAACCACATGTATAAATACACAAAGAGAGACACAGACTAGTGTATATCATAATAATATTCTAACAATCATATGCCAAACACAGCAGACCAGGATTTTGCTATGGCCAGGATTAACAGTCATAAAGTTCATTAGATTATCTTGGATTTATGACTGTCTGAGCCTTGATTACTTAATAGATGATCAGGTGTCAGAACATATTTATTGTCCAGTCCTCCAAATATGCAGTGTTGGCAAATCTCATTCTAACAATAATGTCATTGCTGCTACTGTGAAAAAAGTTATGAAGCTATACTCAACTTCATTCTTATTCTATTAGAACTCTTATTTTCTTTATATCTCTTAGGGTGTTTTTTTTAGTGAATCACAATGAAAGCTGAACTATACTGTAAGGCAAATAGAAAGAAATAGATCAAACTAAGCAGATGGAGAAGAAGAAAAAATGATGTATGTATGCTTTTTTACAACTTAGGTCACAAAATATTTTTTAACAAAGCTTTTTTTGAAGGAAAAGTGCCGTACATTTTCCTTGACAAAGAAGCTTCCTTCATAATATATTCGAACTAAATTTGTAATAAAGCAGTTGCAAACACTAATTTAGCGAGTTTGAAGATCTGAAGATCTTAGGACTGATCTGTCAGAAAAAAGTTCAGAGTCCTGCATCCAAAACACCCCAATCCTCCCAAACACAAAATACATCAGGAGAAATTACCATAAAATGAGGCAATTCATTCCATCTCAGGGAACACAGTTGAGTGGAATGATGTGTCTTTGTAAGGTGTTTTGCTGTATTATGCACACTGCCACGAGACAAAATACTGAATATGATCTGCACGCTAAAGTTAGCACTGCCAAAGAACTTCCGTTTATTCACACTAATAAAACACCAGTTTCCCTATACTGTGTGTAAGTAAACTGCATAGCTTACTGTATTTATTTTCCTATCTCTCTGATAGATAATTCATGTTGCCAGAAAAAAACAATGTGATGGATCTAAGTGGATACTGCAGAAATCAGCAAAACAATACAAACAATGAATACTTCCAAGCTAGGCTTCCATCAGATTATAGTTAATTAAAGTAAGGGGTACAATTTCAAACCAAGCAAATTAAGGGCATTTTAATTAAATGCATCATCATTTAGTGTTCAGATAACATTTGCCGCTTAACTTCATATCAGCTTGAAGGGATGGAGAAGGAGTAACTACTATATGAAGTACTGTTGTTTATACGGAAGAAACAAATTAATTTTGCTTCCAAAGAGCTGATTCTCAGAATTGTCGATGTTAGCTATGTCTAGCTTCTTCTGATTTTGAACATACTGCTTATGGCATATTCACCAAACCTTGACTGAAAACTTCACCCATTGAGCCCTGCTAGCAATTAAACTAATTGGGGCATTGTAAAATTTGCAGTAATGCAACTCATACTTTTATAATGCTCAGCATTGTTTGCAATTCACTGAGCTTGAAAAGCCTTTTATTGGGAAGCATAATATGAAAAGAGAGGGACTATACTTCAGTGGTACATCACATGTTTTGCCTGCAGGACATGTTGGCTCTCTAGTTGAATGGATCATATTCTGGTAATGGGAAAAAGCTTCTGCCGAAGACACTAGCAAGCTGTCAATAATCCTAGTAGAAAATAGTTGGCTAATTGGATAAATTAAGACGACCCTATATAATCAGGCAGAAGAGATTCTACTAGGCCAAAATATGTTTGTCAAAGCTACACTATGAAGAATCTTTAGTTATCAATACCCACCTTTAACATGGACATTGTTCTTACATCACCGTATACCTCAGTATAAAAACAGGTGGATAATTACATATAATCAATTTGTTTAAAAAAACAGATTATCAAAAAGGAGAAGAAGAGCACATATAATTTTGGATAAAATATCCATATATTCATTTTTATGTATGGTTCAGATACTAGAGTAGAATGTATTAGTATAGAAGACTATGCCAGTTCAGTTTCTTGTTTGGCTGCTAGTAGGTAACTTCATGGTCTGTGCTCTTCCTTCTATTTATTTTAAAATCTTTGTTCCAGACTTCGACTGAATAGCTAATCAATCTTCTAATGAAAATTATCCTTTGTGAAGATTGTTCTTTGTAAAGAAGGATATGCAAAATATATAGCCAGGGTTGGTCACATCCCATATTTTTTAGTTCTATTGTTCACCTCTCTCACGTGCCCCCATTATCTTTCACCTGTCATGTCACATGCCTGAAATCTGTTTAACAATAGCTAAGCAGAACATAGAAGAGCAAAGCACAGTAACTACCATAAAAGTAACATCGTCTGCCACTGCATTATTAAAGCTGTTCAGGACAAAAAATATAGATATAATGTAAATTGCTTGTTCTGCCAGCTCCACACAACGGAGTTTCTTTCAGGGCCTGTAAATCTTCAGAGTTCCCTTATATGCACTCTGTTAAATTTAGAAGTTATCTTCTGCAGACTCTTTGTTCCATACACAGAAAACAATGGCAGAACCAGCAGACTCTACACTACTGAAATTTTAAAAAAAAAACGTTTCTAAATACATAGTACAGTTAACATGGATTGCAAATACTTCACATTACTTCACTGATCATTCTGAAGCAGTATTATTTCACCATGTGTAGTCAACCATGTGTAGTCACCATGTGTAGTCATTACACCAGGGGTAGTCAACCTTGGCTCTTTTATCACTCGTGGACTTCAATTCCCAGAATTCCTGAGCCAGCTTAGCTGGCTTAGGAATTCTGGGAGTTGAAGTCCACGAGTCATAAAAGAGCCAAGGTTGACTACCCCTGCATTACATTATAGCAAGCTAGAATTCTCTGGTAATTGCTCGAAAAGTATTACACCAATTCTGTTTTTTTTAGTTTCCAACTGACTTAAGAATTGTTATAACAGTGCCACTGAATTAATAAGTTGGAACGCTAGGTTTACTATCATTTGTAATACTTGACATTTTCAGATAAACAGTGAAGAGAAAATGAAGATGATAATACCACAACTTGAAGAAGGATTCTGTTAAATTCAGGATGAAGAGGTTAATGGAGTTTATCCAGCAAGAATAAATTGCTGGCAAAAAAAGGAAAGAAAAATATTGGTTGCAGTGTATTGAAACTATCCTTGCGAAGGCTTTTTGTCAATCACTTTTCTTCTAGAGCAGACATGTCAAACTCGCGACGTCATGTGACGTCGTGCAACATATCGGAGCTTTTTCGCCATTGCCGGCAATGGGGTGGGCGTGGTTTCCCGATGACACATCCAACCTGCGGGCCAGCAGTTTGACACCCCTGTTCTAGATTGATAGGTAAGTATGGTACCATGACTTATTGTATATATCATTATTGGCTATCTTTGCATAATACACTAGCCGCCCTGAGTCCCATGAGGAGAAGGGCGGGGTATAAATTAAATTATAAATAAATAAATAAATAAATAAATAAACTGTAAAATACGGTTTACAGACTACAGTGATTCAGATTACAGAATTGGCTAAGCAAAAACTTACCATCCCATTATTACCTTGTGGACTGAAGTCTTATTATACAAAACCAAAGAAGACCTATAAAACATCAATCTTTCAAAGTTAAAAGTGATCAACTGACTGCCTTGAAAACAATGGTAAGGTTACATATCTAAAATCCTTGGAAACAGAATTATTGAAATTAGCACCCTTGCACATAAGCAAATAGGTATCAAATAAAGTATTAACATTTTCTGAAAAATGTTTTTGCAAACATGCATTTCATAAGATGCTTACCTTCAATATGCTGTGTGACATAGAAATTACTGTGTACACAAGACTTTCTTTAAACAAAGCAACATTTTAGAATCAGACAAATTAATGAGAATGTCAAAGTAATTGTTCTCTTATCTCTAAGCCACCAAGCACCATTCATGTGCAAAAGTCATGGCTGTCAGTCAGAGTGAATAAAATACCATATAATGAATTCTTAGGCATTACAATTCAATCAAAGGCCTGGATACAAATTAATGGTTTGGAAGGAGTTGTCAACTCACAATTGACATTTGAATTTCTCTATCATACTGTGTGTAAAATAAAATTAATCTACTTGGCTTATTCAGAACTGCAACTAACCACAACCAAACATATGAACCCAGACAACACGCTGTTTACTAAGCCCTAAAGAATGTTATTGTAAAAAAATAATAAAATATATATTTTTTTAAAAATCTTACAATCCCCTACTGTTTCTAAGTCATTTATGCTTCCTCTCTAATTGACATTGACTTAGGAGTTTTTGTTTTTTGGACAGTGAACACAGGATTTCTTTCTTTCTTTCTTTCTTTCTTTCTTTCTTTCTTTCTTTCTTTCTTTCTTTCTTTCTTTCTTTCCTTCACTCACTCACTCACTCACTCACTCACTCATACAAACGTTGCTTAAGCAGTAGAAGAATGGAAATGCCACTATTGTTCTGTCACATTAAGAAACTGTGCTCAGTGGGGTTCCCAGGACTTTATTAACTAATGAAGGTTGACAGACCTCTATGAAAAGTTATTTATGAGAGATCTTGACTTTTCAGAATGTTGACCGTTCACTATGAAACCTGTCTACTCATCTCACTCCCTTCTTTTCCAATCTGTATCAGACCTGAATTTTTCCAGGGATAAATATTGTGTTAGCATAATACCTGTCAAATTAGACTTATCAAGAATGATGTGTAATATTGTCTAAGACTGTATACTGTATAATGTTGTGTGCATGAGCTATCTTCATACATGTGCTGCAGCTGCCAAAAAGGCCAACACAGTGCTAGCCTGCATTAACAGAGGGATACAATCAAGATCACACGAAGTGTTAATACCACTTTACAATGCCCTGGTAAGGCCACACTTGGAATACTGCATCCAGTTTTGGTCACCGCGATGTAAAAAAGATGTTGAGATTCTAGAAAGAATACAGAGAAGAGCAACAAAGATGATTAGGGGACTGGAGGCCAAAGCATATAAGGAACGGTTGCTGGAATTGGGTATGTCTAGTTTAATTAAGAGAAGGACGAGGGGGGACATGATAGCAGTGTTCCAATATCTCAGGGGCTGCCACAAAGAAGAGGGAGTCAAGCTATTTTCCAAAGCGCCTGAAGGCAGGACAAGAAGCAATGGGTGGAAACTAAGCAAGGAGAGAAGCAACCTAGAACTAAGGAGAAACTTCCTGACAGAACAATTAACCAGTGGAACAACCTGCCTCCAGAAGCGGTGAATGCTCCAACACTGGAAGTTTTTAAGAAGAGACTGGACAGCCATTTGTCCGAGATGGTATAGAGTTTCCTGCCTGAGCAGGGGGTTGGACTAGATGACCTCCAAGATCCCTTCCAACTTTACTACTACTACTACTACTACTACTACTACTGCTATTATTATTATTACTATGCAATAGAACTTCCAGAAGTCTAAAAATTACTTCTTAACATGTGGTTGGGTGATGAGTACAAATTACTTGAAAGGCTTCTAAGACTTTTCTTAGTGATATATAGTTTAGCCTTTGCTGAAACAATACTAAAATTATAATTTCTAATTTTGGATGTTATATATCACATACCTTGCTTAATGATAAAATTAAACAAAGTGAATGAATATAATGATCGGTGATATAGGAAACTTAAAGAGGTAGAAAAAAATAAAACACTTTAACTGGGTGCTGCTCATTTTTCAGGATCTGATTCATTTTTGCCATGCAACCAGAAAGGGCAAATTTGTCAAATTACAAAGCCATGTTAATGACAATAATTAGGAAAAGCCAACTGATTAATACGGTTTTGAAATGCCAAACCTAGAATAGTCAGTGCTGACATCAGTTGGTGCTTTACTTGACTTCTGATTCAATTCCAGGAACTGATTTGCAATAATGTTGTGACACATGGAAAGCCTTGTGGCTTTGCCACCATTCTACTTAAAATGTATTTATTATTACAGAGATGAAAACAGAAGACATTGAATAGAAAATTCCCATTTGGGAAGTGAAACTGTCAGGGAAAATTAAAACCCTATATGGCTGACACCTAGATACCCACAGGACAGTCTATTTCAAATGGATTGAACCAGTCCAATTTGTGATGTTGGGTAGGGATGTTTAGTATTCCTCCTCCATGTGAGATCTGGAAAAATGCAACAATTTTCTGTTTTTCATCTATTATGCCTGTCCTCAAGAGCAGCTTCCCACCTGGAATCAGAATGGCTCCTCCACTACTGACCTTCATAAAAACCTTCAAAACAGAGTAATTAGAAGAGCATTTAATTAAGACCTGTCATCAGTTTGCTTATTATTATTTTTTGTTATACTATTTTATGGTTTGATGATTTTAGAAATGATTGTTTTTGCATTATTTCTATATTATTGTTATCTTTATTTTGGCTTACTCTACTCTCACTCTAGTGGGGAGAAATTATCCTTTTTCTGAAATATCAGGCCCCAGTTTAACTCACAAGAAGAATTACAATTCTAGGAGAAAATGAATGTACTTTTTCCTATGGACTTGTTAAGGAAAATTTTAACTTTCGTCATTTATAAAACTTAACTCTGGCTAGAGAACTATTTGCAGGCACTTGGCAATTAACACTTCACCCTGCGTCCTCCTGTTCTGCAATGTGTTTTTTGGACTGCTTATTTTAGAAGAGCACTAGTTGCATATTTTAAAATAGCCTGATTGGCAGTCATACTTGTGGACAACCTCTGTACCTTGTGATTGGTTCATGAGCAATTTGATAAGTCATTAAACACACCATTCTAAACACCCAACTCCAGTTGCCAAACCTCATCCCAATTTATGCAGTGGTTGTTCTTCCACCAACAGTTGAAACTTAGAAGAAGAAATGAAGGTATGGATATCCAACAATCATTTTTCTGAACTTGTCCTGCGTTAAGGCACAATAGGGGCTCAAGCGATTAGGGCAGCAAATTCTTTATCAACACACATTTGCACTGATTCAAGGACCTTAATGGATGTGTACATCTGTACACCTATAACAATGTATTTCTCTGAATCTTTCCTAGCCTCTTTATGTTTGTCTTACATAAAATTCCTATAAATTGAATCTTATAACAGCTGCAAGATTACTGGTAGCACAATATTGGAAGAAAAATTCTTTGCCTACTATGGAAGAATGGAGAATGAAGGTGTCTAATTTAGCAGAAATGGCAAAAATTTCCACTTATTTGAAGGATCAATCTCAAGGAAAATATATTTTGGTTTGGAAAAGATGGATTGATTATATTCAGAAAAAATACGAGATTGAAAAGTATTACTTAGCTTATGAGTAAATTTTAGATTATTATTAATAGTTTATTATGGATGAATTTATATTATTTTTAGTAATAATGTTTAATTATATTATTATTAATTATATTATNTATGTTTGGATGGGATTTGATTGTAGTATATCTGGGTAATGTTATTTAATTTATGATTTTGTTTTTATAACCCTGTAACCAGCTCTGGGAAGTGAAGGGGGGGAGGGGTGGGAGGGAAGTGGGATATGGTATGGAAAATTATTTAAAACTTTTAATAAAAAAAAATTCCATGAAAAAATATTCACTCCCTGTTAGATTTTGTATTGAATTTTGGGCCATTCCTCTATGGATAGTTACTTCTGTAAACTTTAAAAAAAATAGTATGTTTTTGTTTCTGAACCTGTTACAATATTTCTATTCAGCTGAAGATTTGACAGCCATTCTAA
This sequence comes from Protobothrops mucrosquamatus, assembly GCF_001527695.2. NCBI lineage: Eukaryota > Metazoa > Chordata > Lepidosauria > Squamata > Viperidae > Protobothrops > Protobothrops mucrosquamatus. Next base: position 54,991 of record NW_015390742.1, on the reverse strand, counting down.
AGCACTAAATTTCTTCTTTAGTCACTCTTTTGTTTACATTTTTATGATCACTGCCTTGAAGTTTGGCTTCAACTGATAGAGCATGATACTCTCTTATACTCTCTTTCATTATCTGAGTTAATGAAATGTGCTGAAGAAAAAAAAACCAAGCTTCCTTCAATAATGGCAAGTTGCTCTAGGCTTGAGGCGCAAACCATCCCCACACCACAATATCTTTATGTATGACTGCATTTCTTATTGTGAAATCAGTGTTTGGCTTTTGCCACACATAATTATACCCATGTAGACTGAAAAATTGCATTTTAGTCACACCTGTTCCTTGATTTAAAAGTCTGGGGAGTCATCCAGATACTTTTTGAAAAATTTCAGACAATGGCTTCTGCTTTGCTATTCTCCTATGAACTAGAGCAGCGGTTCTCAACCTATGGGTCATGACCCCATTTGGGGTCGATCAACCATTTCACGGGGGTCGCCAAGCAAGGCTGTCCACCATTTTTTTTGTCCGCCATTTTTTCCCCTTTTCCGGCGGGTGCCTTACTTCCCTTGGGCTGGGCCAGCTGGTGGTTGGCCTGCTCCGTCTCTGCCGCTTGCCAGCTACGCCTCGGCCGGCGCAGGGGGTGGAACCATGCATGCACGGCACTCCCGGGCAGGGAAAGTCCTCGACTTACGACCGGTTTAGTCCTCGACTTACGACCAGTTTAGTCCTCGACTTACAACCGGTTTAGTCCTCAACTTACGACCGGTTGGGGGTCGCGGCATTAAAAAGGTTGAGAACCACTGCTTTAAAGATTAAAGTACAACTGAAACCAGATACATTTCTTTGGCGACTAATGGACAAGCAAGTAAAAAAAAAGTCACGGAATTTTGTTTTTATATATGACAACTTTAGTGAAACTATTATATACTCAAAGTGAAAGGTTCAATACCATCTACAATGGCAGAATAGTTGGTGAAGATAGTGGCACTTGCAGAGATGGCTAAATTAACCTCTTTGATTAAAAAAATATCAACGTTTACATTTATGGTTGCCTGAAAATGCCTTATGGACTTTTTGTATGAAAACACCACTGATGATTTGTGGCTTTGATGACTAGGAAAAAAAACCCTGGATAACAGGAAAAAAGTGAGCCTTTGTGTAATTATCATGTAAGACATAATTTAATATTTGTACTTACATTTGCAACAAAGAAAATCAAAAGCTTCTTCCATTTTTATTTTAATCTTTCTGCACTTTTTTCTTCTTTCTTCACTGTTTTTGCTCTTTATTGGTTTGTGTTATGCCTTTTTTAAAATATCTAATCTATATAAGTATTAAAGTAATTTAAAATATTCTCCCATGTTCCAATAGTATCTAAGAGCAGCTTCAAATTTACAAATTCTATTAGGATTTGCCACTGTCATTTAGAAGAGAGTATATCAACCTTGGGGCTTATGGACACTGCTGCTGTAGATATTTGCAAAGTTGATTCACAGTTGTGGCCTAGTAAAATGGTATATTGTGAAGCTTGTAAATATAACATTTTACCAGAAGCTTTGTTCATATATTTATTTTATGTCTTCAGCTAGGTGAGAATTTATGTTGCTTTTTCTTTCTTCTGTTGTTATATAGTTCACAAAATAAAGAAGAAAAATAAAAAAGAAGAAAAAGGGAGGGAGCAGCGTTCAAATTGGACTAGGTTTCTACTGAGTCAGAATTCCTGAGTGCATCTTAAAAGAGCAGTGCTCTCAGTGCAATTTCATCATAAAAGATAACACCCACCCACACTGAAAGCTCAATGAAACAATAACAATAGAAATCTAAATAATGACTATCTGAGCAACAAAGAGATTCCTTGTAAAGGAAATTGTGGTTTATTTTGAACTAGAAACAACATAATAGCTGGAGGAGAAAAAGAACTCATAAAAGTCTTATATTTGTAAAAAAAAAACCCACTTTATTCTCTCTTGCTTGGTCCACCAATAAGCGAGCTGTGCTGTGTGTATGGTAACCATCCCTCTGTGTATCTTCTCCTGCTAAATAATAGCACTCCTGTGAACCCAGAAAACTATCTAGGAAGCAAGCAGTGAGGGAAAACTACACAATAAATTATGAATTTCTAAAATAAAGCACATGAAA
>NW_015390742.1:46098-50140 GCF_001527695.2 Protobothrops mucrosquamatus | reverse complement strand
AAAGCGCTCCATGGCATAGGACCTGGATACCTCCGAGACCGCCTTCTGCCACAGATTCCCTCCCACAGACCGGTACGCTCCCACAGAGCGGGCCTCCTCAGGGTGCCGTCGGCCAAGCAGTGTCGGCTGGCGACCCCCAGGGGGAGGGCCTTCTCTGTGGGTGCCCCCACCCTCTGGAACGAACTACCCCCCGAGATCCAGACGATTCCGGATCTCCTAACCTTCCGCCGCGCCCTCAAGACATGGCTTTTTCAGCAAGCGGGACTGACCTAGGGTGAATTTTTAAATAGGGACAATTTTAATGATTTTAATAAGACACAGCTATAAATATTTGGTTTTTAATTGGCTTTTATAGGGGAAATGTTTTGTATTGTTTTTAATATGCTGTGAGCCGCCCTGAGTCCCATGGGGAGAAGGGCGGCATATAAGTTAAGTTAAATAAATAAATAAATAAATAAATAAATAAATAAACTCAACTAACCAAAAACAGAACCATAAATAACAGGATAGAAATGCAACATAAAATATGCAAAAATAAGGTAAGAAAACATTTGTCACTTCTAGATGGATTCAAATCACCAGGTCCTGATAGACTACATCCCAGAGTTTTGAAGGATCTAGCAGATGTGATTTGAGAACCATTAACCCATATTTAAAGTTCTTAGAACACTGGGAATTACCTGAGGACTGAAAAAGAGCTGATGTAGTTCCCATCTTCGGGAAAAAAAAGGAGGGGGACCACAGACCAATCAGCCTGACATCAATACCTGGAAAGATCTTGGAAAAGATAATCAAGCAACAAATCTGTGAACATCTAGAAGAAAACAAAATTATAACCAGTAGCCAACATTGCTTCATCAAAAACAGATCATGCCAAACAAATCTTATTTCATTCTTCGGCAAAGTGATTAAATTAGTGGATCAGCGAAATGCTGTGGACATGCTTAGATTTCAGTAAAACATTTGATAAAGTAGATCACAATGTACTTCTTGGCAAGGTAGAAAAATGTGGAATAGACAGCACCACCACCACATGGATTTGTAACTGGCTGACAAATCATATTCAACATGTAGTCCTCAACGGAACTACATCCAGCACCCCGAAAGACAAGTTCAAGATCCAAAAAGTTCCTGACAGACTTGAACATTGGTCCTATCTAACAAAATGAAACTCAATGTGGAAAAAAGTAAGATTTTACACTTAGGTAGGAAAAACCAATCGAACAGGTACAGACTAGGTAAAACTTGGTAACTGTGAGAGGGATCTTGCAGTCCTAGTGGACAATGAGCCAACAGCATGCAGCAGCAGCCAAAAAAGCCAATGCAATCTTAGACTGCATTAATTGAGAGATAGAATCAAAATCATGTGAAGTTCTACTATCNTAAAAAAAAAACCCACTTTATTCTCTCTTGCTTGGTCCACCAATAAGCGAGCTGTGCTGTGTGTATGGTAACCATCCCTCTGTGTATCTTCTCCTGCTAAATAATAGCACTCCTGTGAACCCAGAAAACTATCTAGGAAGCAAGCAGTGAGGGAAAACTACACAATAAATTATGAATTTCTAAAATAAAGCACATGAAACCCATAGTTGTGCACACACATGGCTTGTAGAGTATACCTTCTTAAGAAGTATCTATGGCACAAATCACCAAGAGGTATTTAAAGTGTTAAAATGGGCAATAAGCAAGGATTAAATGTAAATATTATGTTTAGAAAGTAACTTATACATTTAGTTTGTTCTGCCTCATGCATACTTGTTTAATATAATAATAATAATAAAGTTGGAAGGGACCTTGGAGGTCATCTAGTCCAACCCCCTGCTCAGGCAGGAAACCCTACACCATTTCGGACAAATGGCTGTCCAGTCTCTTCTTAAAAACTTCCAGTGTTGGAGCATTCACCGCTTCTGGAGCCAGGTTGTTCCACTGGTTAATTGTTCTAACTGTCAGGAAGTTTCTCCTTAGTTCTAGGTTGCTTCTCTCTTTGGTTAGTTTCCCCCGTTGCTTTTTGTCCTGCTTTCAGGCGCTTTGGAAAATAGCTTGACTCCCTCTTCTTTGTGGCAGCCCCTGAGATATTGGAACACTGCTATCATGTCTCCCCTCGTCCTTCTCTTCGTTAAACTAGACAGACCCAATTCCAGCAACCATTCCTTATATGTTTTAGCCTCCAGTCCCCTAATCATCTTTGTTGCTCTTTTCTGTATTCTTTCTAGAGTCTCAATACCTTTTTTACCTCATGGTGACCAAAACTGGATGCAGTTACCAAGGCATTGTAAAGTGGTATTAATACTTCACGTGATCTTGATTCTATCCCTCTGTTAATGCATACTCATGTCCTCTATATATTTTCTTCTTGTCTAAGGATATAACATCATTAATAAGTGATATACTTGTTCAGAAAATTTTGGAAGTTTGAGCCTTAGCAAAATTCATCAGGCACTTCTTTGAGCTTTAAGATAAATTCTTCACATAGAAAGGGTGCAAAGGTGAAGCAAATTTGGGCTTGCTTCTTAATTCAGAAGCAAATGGATATTTGGCTCAAATTAAGTGAGAATGTGTGATGCAGTACACAAAGAAAGCACATAGTACACATTACTGAGCTGTAATATTTATATTAGCCCTTTCAAATGAATACATTTCAATATGTAGAGTTTTGCTATAAAAATTCCTGAACCAACATCTCATTCTGGCAGTTGTAGGTCAAACACCAGGAGAGCACCCAAACTAGGAGGGGTTGTTTTGTGCTAACATAATAAGGATAGTCAGGTTTTCTGTTGCTTATATGTGTTTATGAACATGAGGCTGAAAAACAATAGCTGTCTTGGAGAACTTCAAAAAACAAAACTGAGATCTGAATAAGAATTCCTGATTTGTAGTTTACTCACATAGCCATTAGGTTAGGTTATTTCTCTAAAATATAATTTATTTAAAGAGTTTGCATGTTACTTTTTAGCCCCCAAAATGGTTCAATAGAGTCAATGAAAAAAAAATCAGCCTACTGCAGATTTACAGTCTAAAATACATAAAACAAAAAGGAGAAGAGAAACTAGAAATAAAGTAATTTCTATATAGTATTCTGTATTTCAGAAATGCAGAAAGGGATTACCATTAAAAAAGAAAAAAACAAGAAAACCAAGAAAAAAATAGCATGGTTGCACAAAGAACTCTCAGACCAAATAAGAGAAACAAAGGATAAGTATAAAAATGGAAAGAGGCACACATAACTAAGGCGAAATACCAACAAATAGCTCAAACCTGCAAAGACGAAATTAGGAAAGCTAAGGCTTTGAATGAAGTAAGATTTGCAACAAATGTCAAAAACAATTAAAAAAAGTTTCTTTCTGCACATAAAAAAACAAAAAAAAGTCAAAAGAAACAATCAGTCCACTACTGGGAGAAGATGGCAAAGAAGTAACAGGCAATAACAGGCAATAAAGAGAAAGCAGACTACTTTGCATCTATCTTCATGGAAAAAGAAAAAGCAACTCGCTGTCTATAGGGGGCGAAACTTTGGCCCCCTCAGAGAGGGCACGCAACTTGGGTGTCCTCCTGGATCCACGGCTGACACTGGAAGACCATTTGTCGGCCGTGACCAGGGGGGCGTTTTATCAGGTTCGCCTGATTCACCAGTTGCGCCCTTTTCTGGACCGGGACGCTTTGCGCACAGTCACTCATGCCCTCGTCACCTCCCGCCTGGACTACTGTAATGCTCTATACATGGGGCTCCCCATGAGGAGCATCCGGAGGCTTCAACTGGTCCAGAATGCGGCCGCGCGGGCGGTGTTAGGAGCGACGCGTCGCTCCCATGTAACGCCGCTGCTGCGCAAGCTGCACTGGTTGCCGGTGGCCTTCCGGGTACGCTTTAAGGTGTTAGTTACCACCTTTAAAGCGCTCCATGGCATAGGACCTGGATACCTCCGAGACCGCCTTCTGCCACAGATTCCCTCCCACAGACCGGTACGCTCCCACAGAGCGGGCCTCCTCAGGGTGCCGTCGGCCAAGCAGTGTCGGCTGGCGACCCCCAGGGGGAGGGCCTTCTCTG
>NW_015390742.1:14734-44666 GCF_001527695.2 Protobothrops mucrosquamatus | reverse complement strand
AAAAGTAAGATTTTACACTTAGGTAGGAAAAACCAATCGAACAGGTACAGACTAGGTAAAACTTGGTAACTGTGAGAGGGATCTTGCAGTCCTAGTGGACAATGAGCCAACAGCATGCAGCAGCAGCCAAAAAAGCCAATGCAATCTTAGACTGCATTAATTGAGAGATAGAATCAAAATCATGTGAAGTTCTACTATCTCTTTACACAGCTTTAGTATGACCACATTTGGAATACTACATCCAGTTCTGCTCACCTTAATATAAAAAACATGTTGAGACTCATTCCAGAGAGCAGAGAAGAGCAACAAAAACGATTAGAGGCTAAAACATACAAATAAAAATTACAGGAATTGGTTATTCTAGTCTAATGAAAAGAAGGACTAGGGGTGACATGACAGCACTGTTCCAATATTTGAATATCCAATATCTTAGAAAGATAAGGGGGTCAAACTATTTTCCGAAGCACCAGATGCAAGACAAGAAACAATGGATGGAAACTAACCAAGGAGGAAAGGAACTTAGAACTAACGAGAAAATTCCTAATGGTGAGAGCAATCAACCAATGGAAGAGCTTGCCTTCAGAAGTTGTGGGTGCTCCATTACTGGAGGTTTTCAAAAAGAGACTAGACAACCATTTGTCTGAAATGAAATAAGGTCTCCTGCTTGAGCAGGGCGTTGGATTAGAAGACCTCTAATGTGCCTTCCAATTCTATTCTATTCTATTCTATTATGTAAGAACTTGTAATTAACATGTTCTAAGTATTAATTCCTCATGTTAATTACAAGTTCTTAAATAATAGCCAGATAAATAAGAGTTAAAAGGGAAGATTCCAGGCAGGATATTTAAAGCCTATGTTAAAAAACTTGTGTCAACTTATATCTGCTATTCAATATTCTAAAATCACTGAACCAAGATAAATGTTTCCTTTTTTCCATTACCAATATGACTATCGAAAGTAATAACATGTTGACAGAGTACAGTATTATCAACTTTCTCAGTTAAATGGCTATTGACCGACCAAAAATAGATTGAATTACCAGTAGAAATCTTAATATCCATCACTTTAAGATTTACCTCACATGAAAAACAAAAGTAACTCGGTAAAGCAGATATTTTCATATTTTCACTGTGACATTTAATATGAATGTTAAAAAGTTTGATGTTCTTGCTCCAGTATTTATTTTTAAAGTATCTGCCATTTTCTATTTCCCTCTCTCTTCACTAAGAGCAGGTTAAAAAATTTCACTGCTTCATTAAAAAAAACATATATAATGTTGCAGCTTCAGAAGTAAACTTCTGACATGTGAACAGCGACAACCTGATTAGAGTTATAATACTTTATAACAATTTATAGTAGCAGACAACTATGAACATCTCCCCCCAAATGTTTGAGGATTATATGACAATTTGGGGAATGTATAAATAATGTTTTAAGTCAAAAGATAGACAGTTGTTTTTTCAAACTGTTCCTTAATCTATTCATAAAACATAATCTTCCATACTTTCTTAAATGTGTAACACAAATCTACATATATAAATATAATTCAGTAATAAACTTAGAATAAGAATGGGGCTTGTTGATTTTTAAATAGTTTAATCTTTTCTCATTTGCTTTTAATTATTGCTTTCATACATTTGAACAAATCCACCTGCACAATACATAATCTTGATATGTGACATATTTTTTTTTGTTTCATTCAGGATGTAAATCAATCTTTCCTTCCTTCCTTCCTTCCTTCCTTCCTTCCTTCCTTCCTTCCTTCCTTCCTTCCTTCCTTCCTTCCTTCCTTCCTTCCTCCCTCCCTCCCTCCCTTCCTTCCTTCCTTCCTTCCACACTCACTCCGAAACTGGGGGCATCTGACCAAGATAAATCCAGAGCAGCATGCTGGTTAAGCACAATTTTCATATGAGAACTCTATGAAACTCTAGGAAAAATATCATATAGGAACTATATGTAAAATTGCATTGTTGAAGTAGAAAGTTGTAGAGATTCAGGATGTTCTTTGACACTGCAGCTTAGTTGCCATGCTAAATTTTGGCAGATGGATATCCAGCCTTGTTTACTGTAAATACTGGATATCCAACAAAGGAAGCCTACATCTCATCTGGGACAGCCTAAAACCTCTTTCCCTGACATTGCAATCTAGTCATTCTCTTTCCTGTCACCTGGGACAATTCTGGAAGGCACAGAGTTAATCAGGGATTTTAGACTAAAAACATCACTTGGCTTGTATAACTCCTCACAGGAATTGGGCTAAATTGCCCTTACAATGCTAGATGATTCTCTCTCTCCATTTTGCCAATTGTCTTTCAAAGATTTGGTATCCCAAACTAGGCACAATATTCTAAATGATGTTCGTCTAATATCAAATTGAGTGAAAGGATTGCTTGTCATGAATTTGACAAAATGCTGCAGTTAGCAGAGCCTATATTTACTGAGGGGTTTTTTTTTAAGCCAGCGGAGACATCCTCTGCTTATATTCAGAAGGGTTTTCAAAATAACATCTAGATCCTTGTCATATATATCATTGTTTGTTTCATTTACAAGTGCTCAAGGGTTACTGTACATGAGAAGAATCTAATATTTGTTGCACAACTGCAGTGTCATAGTATGTCATAGGGTCTCTTGCCATTTTCTTCTACTTACATTTTAAACAATACTTAATTCTAATCCATTATGTACTTGTGTTTAAAGGAGGGTTGATCAACGGGATATACGTTGTTATGAGACTCACCGTATACGACTTCAGTGAGACCTCAAATTAACGTCTCCGTCTAGACATTAAGAAAGTCTTTGACTATGAGACTCCTGGGGAAGTCAAATAAATTGTTTTCAAACCAACAGTCAACTTCCACAACAGAAGGGAAGTAGCAGCAGAAATATCAATTGCATTTAAACTTATATACCACTTCACAATGCTTTACAGCACTCTCTAAGGAATGTACAGAGTCAGCATATTCCCCCCAACAATCCGTGTCCTCATTTTACCAACCTCAGAAGGATAGAAGGCTGAGTCAACCTTGAGCCAGTCAGGATCAAACTGCTGGCAGTCGGCAGAATTAGCCTGCAATGGTGCATTCTAACTACTGCGCCACCATGGCTCTTGGAGAAATGGACAATCTGTCCTTCAGAAATTGGGTTGTTCTTCCATGCCCCGTCTGCAAGCAAATATGGCCCAGTATCTTCTTGTCTCTCTTTTTTTCTTGGCTCTTAGTTTCTTTTCCCTATACATTTTGCCAGAGTGACTGGGCAAAACATTATAAATATTATAATTATCAATAATAACGTTAAAAATAAAAGTATGATTCCTGGGTATATTCATCTTCTGAAAAACCAATAAAACATGAGCACCAGGAATATTATAAACTAAAAAAGTTTAATACAATCACCAATCACCAAGCTTTCGTCGGAAGCTACCGACATTGTCAGGGTTCAATGCTAGTCAATGGGTGAGTTCATTTATAGGCAGGATGCCATTTGCACGCAGCTCCTGGATCTCGTCACCGGTCCTAATTGGTTAAGTTGCACTCTAGTCGTAACTTCCATATCGGTGGCTGCACTTTTCCTGCCTCTCCTGCCTGCGTGTGTATTGCTACTCATTCTCCCCTCGTATAGTCCTGAGTTAAGGAAGTTCTCTCCCCCCCTTTTTTTGGTTGGGCAGGACCTCCGTGTCCCTCAGCTGACCTCCCCTCTCGCACTCACTCCCCCCTTGTCTGGCCGGTCCTACTAACTCAGGACTATACTAACTCAGGACTATACGAGGGGAGAATGAGTAGCAATACACACGCAGGCAGGAGAGGCAGGAAAAGTGCAGCCACCGATACAGAAGTTACGACTAGAGTGCAACTTAACCAATTAGGACCAGTGATGAGTTCCAGGAGCCGTGTGCAAACGGCATCCTGCCTATAAATGAACTCTCCCATTGACTAGCATTGAACCCTGACGATGTCGGTAGCTTCCGACGAAAGCTTGGTGATTGGTGATTGTATTAAACTTTTTTAGTTTATAATATTCCTGGTGCTCATGTTTTATTGGTTTTTCAGAAGATAAATATTGTAATGTTCTCTGATTTTGAAGGAATGAACTTTTTACAAGATCCTAGAAGTCTTGCTAGACTTAATAGTGTATGAAAACAGCAATTGGTGAGTTTTTTCCACCTACTGGAAAAAAAGGCAAACATTCTGAATGATAGATTAATGGGGGAACAGAGAAGGTTTGTGTTTCCTGAACTGGAATAATCCCAGATTTTTAGTTGTTTGAACTGCAATTCTATGCCTATTAAGAACATCTAAACTCTCAAAATTATAGTTGCATTGTACTGGATTACTGCAGTAAGATAGTCTCCTTTATGTCCAGGTTGATTCCTAGTGACTGTATCTATATAATCTCCTTGGCAGCATTAATGAAGTAGTTTTTCTTGCCATTGCTTTCTGGGATTTATTTATTGCTTTTGTTGATGTCTAGCCAATATATCTGAAATTCCCAAGTAGTCTCTCACCCAAGTACTAACCGGGTCTGTCCTTGCTTACCATCTAAGATTAGCCAAATCAAGCTAGTTGATGGGGGATCAAATTTATTATAACCAGGAGTCTGATATCAGATGTTGGATGCCATTTCTGTGCAGTGGGACTAATATTAACCAGATGACATACAATAATAAGGCATTCGTTCAATAATATTAGAAGGTATTAAATAATGTTCTGGGGTTGAGGTTAGGAGGAACACAATGGCATTCATAAGTATTTGACACCAGACACAATGACATCAGATGCAGCATGGAATTATTGAAATGACACAAATTATAAAATTTGAGTAAAAGTGCAGAAAGATTCAGGATCAGTAAAAGGAAGAGTTATTGTAGAAGAGGGTGAATGGCTTTTTGTTTAATTAAAATTAACTACATTGGCAGGGTCTGTGGACACTAAACTTTTTTAACCAGTTTGGAAAGAGCTAGAGCAAATATTAGTTCAGGTTCACCAATATTCCCTGCAATTTCTAGATCCAGAAAAATGTAGATCTCCTGTGAATATAGTGTTATGAAGCACAGCATAGATCTCAAAGGAATAAAAGCAACGTGGAAGTATGCAAAGTTATGTAAATATTCATTGCGAAATAGATGAGTTGGTGGTCTTAAAAGCCTCAAAGCCTTCCAGACAGGGTGGGCTGTATAATTAAATGACGAATCAAATATATATACTTTTAAGAAGCACTGCTTATAACCTAGAATGGCAACACTCTTTTTTGCTACAATTTATCCATAAAACTAATTACTTAAAATAGGCCATGCATCAAATAACACAATTTCCTTAAGCTCAGAATTTCAATATTTATGAGTTAATTTGAATTCCAAATCAGAAAAGAGATGTGTGTACAGCTGTAAAAAACAGCTTATCTTATGCCTAGCTAATTGCTTGGAAAAGTTCAGCTGATTCATTCTTTGCTCTTCTTTTGCAAAACTCTCTAAAAAATGAGTAATCTTAAATCTCTAAATATCAAGTCAATTTTATGTTCAAACAATTTTAACACAATCACAAATACAAAAGAATGCCAGAGACATATTCAGTGGCTAGCTATACATAGAACATTATGTTGTGGTTTTAAACATTTAATTGTGTCAAACTCTTGGTGACTTTATAGGCAAGTCCTTTCCATGCTACTCTGTCAAGCACAGCTTCTTTCAATTGTTGGATGTCCAATTTTGTATCAGATTTGATGTTATCAAGCCAGCATGTTCTTTGCTTGCCCCTTCTTCTTGTCCCTAGTATCACTGCCTTCTCCAATGAATTTGGACGTATGGCATGTCCAAAGTAAATCAGACGTAGTCTTATGATTTTAGCTTCTAGTTATGTGTCTGATTTTATACAATTTAACACCTCTCTGTTAGTTACTCTGGCTGCCATGGTATACACAATAATTTACACCAGCACCATAGTTCAAAGGCATCAATTCTTCTTCGATCAGCCTTTCTTAGTGTTCAGGTCTCACATCCATTTATCATTATAGGGAAAGCTATTGTTCTAACTAACCCTGCTTTTTGTGTTGATATCAATATCTCTGCTTTTCCAGTTCTTATTCATATTAACCATTGCAGTGTAGCCTAAGGGTATCCTGTGTTTGATTTCAGGAGTAGAACTGCCATCGTGAATAATTTTGGATCCAAGGAAGATAAATTCTCAGACTAGTTCAATTTCATCCTTGTTGATTTTAAGTGTCTCAAGGCCATCTACAGCGGTTGTCATTATCTTTGCTTTCCTGATATTAAGACTAAATCCTACTTTTTCACTTTCGTCCTCGATTTTCTAGATAATTTTTTTCGAGGTCTTTCTTATTTTCAGCCAATAGTATTGTATCATTTGCGTACCTCAAACTATTTGTGGCTCTTCCCCCAATCTTCACTCCAACATCAGGCAGTTCCATATCTAATTTCCGCACGATCATTTCAGAATGTAGATTGAAGAAAAAAGGTGATATAATACATCCCTGTCTAACTCCCTCACTGATTCTAAACCAGTCTGTGTCATCATAAAGTGTTCTCACTGTTGCCTCTTGATCAGTGAACAGTGATCTGATGAATCTGATCAGGTGGGTTGGGATACTAAGATCATGCAAAGCTGCCCATAGCTTATTGTGTTCTACACAGTTAAAAGCTTTTCTGTAACCGATTAAGCACATAAAGATCCTTTTGAAATTCACCTATCTTTTCCGTAATCCATCTATTATTGGCAATGTGATCTTGTGTGCTGCGTCTCTTTCTAAAGCCAGCTTGTACATAGGATAACTCTTGATCAATAGCATTCTAAAGCCTCTGTTTAATAATTTTTAACTGAATCTTACGTTCAGATAGACATTTAGTCTAAATGTATTTGTCCTCCATATCTGCATTTTATTCATTTGTTAAATAAGATTCACAGTCAAAATAATATTCCATTCTTGTTCAAGATTCATAAATATAGAGCAGCCGGAAAGGATCTCAGATATCACCCAGTTAGTTCAGGAACACCAAAGGTAAAATATCCATGATCCAAGATTCATTCTCTTCTCTTGGATGATGGTAATAGACATATCACTTTTGTTTGGAAACCAGTAAAGATTTGGAATGAATCCATTCTTGTGTTGGGTGTTCAACATTGGAAAAAAGAAATTACACTGAAGAACAAGTCTCTCTCACCATCTGTCCATGTGACTGTTTCCAGATCTGACACTATCTGTTTCCCAGAAAACAAGCTGGCAGAGCATAATAGAATACACTTTGGCTGCCAGCCTTCTTACTTTCAAAAGATCTCTTGGCTCATGTCAATAAGAAAGGAAATGCTAAAGTACCTAGTGGAACAGATTAAGATTTGTTAAAGCAAATGTTAAATCTGGATTGAACTAGATTCATAACCAGTGATATAATATGTCCTGCCTTTTCATTTATAAACAAACATATCAATGAGATGTTATAATGAGACTTGTTCTTTTTGTTGTGTATTTGTCTTCAGTTACTTCTTTATAGTGATGGAAATCATATAGGATAATGAAATTTAGATGTATATGGAGTGAGGCCAGTTATATGATGGGCAGTCAGTTTTCTCATAGATTCTCTGCAGATTCATATAATTAAGATTCATTTGAGAAAGACTTGAGACTCAACAAAACAGAACAATTGATGACCTCTAATAAGGATAAACTCTCCAAATCAGCAATGCCCAACCTTTCCAGCTTGGTGGACCAGCCGTGTGTATGTGTGTGTTGGTTCTGTGCAAGTGCTGGCATGCACATGAGTGCACGCAATTACATTTGCACAAGTGGCGGGACATGTGCCTGCCATTCATCAATGCACTTCCGGCGGGTCATTCTAGGCCTGGGAGGTCTCCACCAGGCCTAGAATGGACTTCCAGAAGTGACACTAATGCACTTCTGGCGGGCCATTCTAGGCCTGGGAGACCTCCTACAGGCCTCCAACGGACTTCCAGAAGTAGCATGGGTTCATCCAGTTCTCCAAACTCAACAAAATTTAGCTACCAATTCTACCAAACTGGTGTGAACTGACTGAATCCCACCACTGCTTTATACCCTATAGTATCAACCTTGTCAACTCTCAAGACTATTTTTTTTGCTATGTATTCTAAATGCTCTGTGATTAATATATGTATGTATATATATGTGCATGTATGGGTATGGGTACAGAAATATACAATATATAGTCAGAGGAGAAAATGATAATAGAAATATTTATCCCCCAAGGAAAAAGTTCAGATACATGATTATAAAAATGTGTTTCTAAAATGTATTTGTACCAACACAAAATATTTGTTTTTACAAGCCAGGGGATAAATATTTCTATTGTCATTTTCTTCTCTGACTATATATTGTATATTTCTGTTCCTTTCTTATAGTCATTGTTTTTTCCTGAAAAGGTGTATCTTTTTTAAAAAATGCATTACATTTTTAAAGTTTATAAAAACATTACTGGCTTTACATGAATTTACTGGAAATATTTGTTTCTTCTCATCTCAAAATAAATGTTCCCTTAATTCAGTCAAATCAATAAGATATTTTCAAATACAATTTCAAACAGGAAAAATAAATAAATAAAGCATTTCAAACCTTCCATGTGCAGATGAAATATATTTTTGAACCATGACAGGAATACAAAGGAATTGGGATATCTCTTTCAGAAAAAACTTCTTAATCTTAAAAATGATACTTAGTAATGTCAGAACATGCACAGCAGGACACTGTCTCTTGGCATTTTGTAAACTAGCAAAACTTTTTGGCTTTTGTTTTTTACAACCAACCTTGTTACAAAATAACATTGCATCTTCTGTCAATCAGTTTTTTAACATAGAGATTGGAGATGATCTCCAAAGTGATAATAAGATATGTTCATGATTTTAATTAAAGTAAATCTGCTCAAGCAGCCATTATCAAAGGTTAACAACCAAGTCTTCCTAGATTCTTCTCCTATGGTCTGCTATTTTCCTGCCATCATATTTTGGAAGGTCAAAATTTTGAATCAGGTTTTGATGGTGTGTATATTCGAGAGGATACAAGTTCTAAAAGCGTGCTCTTCTATGAAAATAATTTGCATCTGTAACTCTGCACTTTCCCAGAAGCGTCAATTTCCAATAAAATCCAAGATCATGGAGACACATATTACTGTTATGTGTCTCCACAACACATAAATATATAAGGAATATTTTTCCTTAAATATACATATAAGGAAAAATATTTTATACACATGAATATAAGGAGCATATTTTTCTATCTGGATCCTTGGTCCATTTGTAACTTTCTAAAAATCAATGTTCTAATCACCCTTTTGTTGTTTATTCCAATTTTTTTAAAAAATCCTTAAACTTATATTTAAAACTTTTTTTTTGCTAAGGATTGAAGGAAACCTACCTGGTGCTATAACACTTGTCAATCCAAAGATTCCTTGATAGCTGAAAAGCAGTTAACAAGCATCTTCCAAATGAGATTAGAAGACAAAGTAAGTGAACAAAGTGTCTTTTTAAAGGCACCAACCATGTTTTGAGGAAGATGGCCATTCCCTTATTTACTAAAACCAAGTGGTAACTACTGTTTTGCAGACTCCTCATGAGGAACAACTGTTTATAGCAGCAGCCCCCAAGCTTTGCGGCTTGGCGGCCCAGCTGGGGGAAAGAGAGGGGAACCGCGCACGTTGAGCCGCATGCCACACGCGACCGAGTACCAGACCAACACTTATCCGGTACCGGACCATTATTCGGTGTCGGACCCCCAACCCTCGGAGACCAGATATCGTAAACGTTTACTAGAGTTCAGAAAGGAACAAACCTCTCCTTAAGAAGTCCTGGGACAAATGAACGGGCGAGAAGTAAAAGTACCTCGGTAGAAGTGATAAATAAGGGTCTTGTCTCAAAAGTAAACTTGGAAATCCTGATGATCAAGGCTTGCATGTTTAAGACGCTTTGTCCTTAAAGTTTGCTTCCTCTCACAAAGGTCTTATTAAAAAAGATCAAGAAGCAGACTTTCATGGCAAGAAGAGAAGCTTTCTTTCTTGATTATCTAATCAGATATTTAAAAAAGAAAAATCTAGTAAGTAAAAGACAAGGGATATTATATGAAGTGGATTAATATTTCCCTGTTTTGCAGATATTTAAATTTAAATAGTTTTAGGCTGCACTCCAAACACACTTAATGAGAAGAGGCTGAGTATGGTGGAACTTCATTTTGGGTAAACATGCATAAGCCTGCACCGTGAAGAACATTAATTTTTGTGGAATGAAAATCTGTAATTTTCTTGAAAGTAGTTTTACCTTCTATGCCCAGTGACTCTTGCATAATTAATTTTCAAAACTTACTTGAAAAGTCAAGTAAATGGATAATTAGTATTTAAATCTCTAAAGCTCAAGAACTCAGCTATTTGGATTATTTCCCTGGAAAATGCTATGGTATATGGTTTGTCATTGAATTTGTACAGACTGTAGAGTAATTGATATACAATAAAATGCCATTATTTAGCATAAATTGGAACAACATGAACTGAATCATGGATGTGAAATTTCTAAATGGGAGATGTTCATTTATTACAGCTGTTTTCTTTTCTACTAGAGGATGGGTCAGATTGTTAAAAAATATTCATAATGTTCTGTGGTAAATAGAACCAATTTCTATCTAGACCCGCTCCAGTCGGGCTTCAGGCCGGGATACAGCACGGAAACGGCATTGGTCACATTGGTGAATGATCTCTGGAGGGCCCGGGACAGGGGTTGTTCCTCTGTCCTAGTTCTTTTGGACCTCTCAGCGGCTTTTGATACGGTGGACCACGGTATCATGCTGCGGCGTCTGGCTGAGTTGGGAGTGGGAGGNCGGAGCGTCCACCCTCTGGAACGAGCTGCCCCCAGAGATCCGGGTGATTCCGGATCTCCCCTCCTTCCGCCGCGCCCTCAAGACTTGGCTGTTTCAGCAGGCAGGACTGGCCTAGGGGGTATTTTAATTGGTTTTAACAAAATTTTAATAGAGCGGCCAATTCAAATATTTATTTTTAATTATTTTAGATTTGTATTTGTATTTATGTGGGATTGTTTTAAACTGGCTGTAAGCCGCCCTGAGTCCTCCGGGAGAAGGGCGGGGTATAAATGAAATAAATAAATAAATAAATAAATATAAAAGTTACTAGAGCATATATGGGAATATGTGACTGTCCAGGTATTTCTAAACTATATCATTCATAATCATCAGGCATGGCCAAAAAAATTAGATGCTGGCATTCAGTTACTGATGCTCCATTATTTTATCCCTCAATATTATCTCTAAGTAATTCAGCAACAAACTTTAAATAACTACCTAGCTGAATAACCCAAATGGAGAAGAAAAAAGCAAGTTTTTAATCAGTCAAAAAGACAGCTGGGTCTGCATGATACACTTATTCCAAATTAATTGAATTATGACTCACTGAATCCAGTTTTCTGGGTTCACATAACACACTGAACCACGAACTAATCATTCTTTTGTTGGTACAACCTGTCAGACTAAATTGTTGTTAAGTAGTTTGTATCATAGGAACATCATGCTGGATCGGGTTAAGGTTCTAATCTGTATCAGATTTTGTCACAGAACAATGGACTGCAAGGCGTTCAAACCAATCAGTCCTAGAAGAGATCAACTCTGACTGCTCTTTAGAAGGCCAGATCCTGAAGTTGAAATTCAAATACTTTGGCCACCTAATGACAAGGAAGGACTCACTGGAGAAGAGCCTGATGCTTGGAAAGATTGAGGACAATAGAAGAAGGGGACAACAGAGAATGAGGTGGCTGGCTGGAGTCACTGAAGCAGTAGGCGTGAGCTTAAATGGACTCCAGAAGATGGTAGAGGACAGGAAGACCTAGAGGAACGTTGTCCGTGGGGGTCACAATTGGTCGGACACGACTTCACAACTAACAACAACAACAACAACAGCAGCTATAAATTATTTAAATATAAGAAACACTTGATTGAAGAAGAAAATGACACAAGGATAGATGAGTAAATTCCCTTTTCCATATCACTCACTCGCACTACATGCACTTTCTCACAGAAAATTAATTAGCAGCTCAATCATCTCAACAAGATACCATTGTGGGAAAAGTGCTTACTTCAATAAGGAACCAAAAAACTTAAGAGATAGATGTAACAAAGTACCTTTCATTTGGTATGAACAACTACATTGATCACTGGAGTCTCAGCCAAAATAATATAAAAGAGCTTTTAACTAAGCAAAGTTATGGGTTATATACTGTCTAAACCAGGTCTCTCCAAACTTGGCAACTTTAAGACTTATGGACTTCAATTCCCAGAATTCCTCAGGCACTTTCAAGTCTTAAAGTTGCTAAGATTGGAAATCCCTGGTCCAAACTATTTCATAAGGAATCATAAAGTGGGGCTTCTGGAGGAGGTATGGCAAACCTAAGATGGCTTTGAAAAGCAAAGCCAACAACCTTGACAAAGAACCAAGAAACTAGTGGAATCTCTCCAGATAAGGAGTGGAAAAAAAGTTGCCCTCATGTGTTCTGGATGGTTGCTATCCACAAAGAGAAAACAGAACAGCTGTTTTCCAGGAGTTTGAGTACCAGTAGATAAAAGAGACTTTTTAAACTAAGCCTTGAAGAATTTGCAGAACTCGTTGCAAGGGGGTGAAGAAAAAAAATGAAGAGATATCAAATCCTATGACAATATCTGAACAAACTAAAAATTAAGATTGTTAGAAGTAAAAGAGAGGAATACGAAGTTGGTTTGTTTAAGGTTAACAGATTTTATGCTGACACCAGGACTAAAAATATGTTTTAAGGATTTGTTTATAAGATAAGAGATGGGATATTGGATGAAGAGATAAATGTTTATAACTTTAGAGAGTGTGAAGAGTTCATACTTGTGTTTATAATAGGGTCACTTGGTTATATATTTTTCTATTTTTCCTTGCCCTTTTTATTCCCTCTATTTTCTTAATTTTCTTTAACTTTATATTAGATTTTACTGTTATAATTCTTAATAACATATGAAAATATATATGAAAAGGAATGATAAAAAAGCATATACATCATACTATGATATTTATAGCTGGAATATAATACTATGAGATGATCTTACCATGGTCTGAGCCAGTGCCTCTAAATTCCACAATCCTGAAAAGGCCCCAGTCTTGCCCCCTTGGACTGATACTAGAATCTTCTAACATAAATAACATCCTTCTTCTATCTGTATAGTGAAACTTTTCAAACAGGGAAAAAAGAAACAGTCTGGTTTATGTTAACTGTCTCCTTCACCTCCAGTTCATCTACTCTGTTTGATCTATGCTACAGAACCATAAGGAAAGGGAAGAATATTAATTGTTCCCACAATATATTCTAAGATTCTTTGTATAACTCAAGTAAGCCATTGTATTCATCTATTGTCTCACCACCTTGACTCACTAACTGCGTTTTGTCATAACCAAATAAAATGGCTTGCCATCGTGATGAAATGTATATTTCAGTTTATAAAGGGAGACAATAAACCCTGTACACTTTAGGCTTCTCTTTGCCTCTGGTAGTTATCAATAAATCAATTTGTGCTTCAATGAAGATGTGCTGCTCTCTGATTTAAACAAATTCAAACATTTTCCTACAGCCTCTCCTCCATGGGTTATTCTAGTAACCATATAAAACCATCCACATTGATGCTTATCCGTACATTTGATGGCACCAAGTTATATAGCTTAAAAGGATACTTTGTAGTGAACTAGTTTCTATTACTTATCTTAATTTCAGTGGAGAATAAGAGAAAAAAAATCAGCCTATACATATTTTCATGTTATATGATTCTCTAATGCAGGGATCTTCAAACTTGGCCCTTTTATGACTTGGGGACTTCAACTCCCAGAATTCCTCAGCCAGGCACGCTGGCTGAGGAATTCTGGGAGTTGAAGTCCACAAGTCATAAAAGGGCCAAGTTTGAAGACCCCTGCTCTAATGTCACCCTTATCATTGTTTTTAAAATGCCCCCAAAACTAGTCTTTCCTTAAAGAAAAGCAAATAGTTTTTCTTTAATAGTTTTTTTTAACAAGATATAGTTGAAGGAACACAGGAAAGTACCTTATACCAAATCAGATGACTGGTCCTTCTAACTATTATGTCCACAGGGTACAGCCCGTATGGTTTCAAGTACAAGGACCTCCCTGCTTCCACAGATGCCAGGAATTTAATCCAGATTATTTTGAATGCCCTTTTTAATCTGGTATTGTTTTGACATTAATAGGATGAATCAGATGGTTACAGTAGAAGCTTGCAGTTCAACTATTGAAAATCTTTGTTGCAATGAATGAAAAAATTTACAATGGTTATAACAGTTTTTCAGCACATATTGATCAATTATTTCAACCTCTTTCAAACAATCTACTATACTGAGAGACATTTGGAACAGAAGAAAAAATACACTAAATGTTGAATGTTCAGAAATATACAACAGAATTATGAAAATTAATCAGGAAAAAATGTTGTGATATACCTTCTTCTTAACAAATAATCCTAATGAAGATTTATTAGACATTTTCACCAGCCTCCATCTTGGACAGGTTTATTATTTCTGGATTATTTTAATGTCATCATACAGATGAATTGTATGATATAAAGGACATAGAATAATTTATTTCCCTGCTAGAATGATAATTTGCCAATAACTACATTGAAATCTAAAGCGGCCTACATATGCCCTTGAATCTGCATTAGGCTTCTTTTCCATTCTGTCAACTATTGTAAGGACTGGAATCATTTCTACTTTTATTTTGATTCCATTTTGTTTAAATCATTTGCTAAAATCACTTGCTTGTGATTTTTTTTAAAAAAAATTATATTTAATGGGAAGCATTAAGCCTTAGGTATCCAAATCCCATTTTGGGTCATTCTTCTGTCAAACAGCACTGTATCCAAAAGGAAAAAGTTTGCATTCTAATCACCAAATTGGGTTCTGACCTGGGCAAAGGTTTGTGGGCAATGCAGACGCAACCTAATTATACCACCTACCAATATGTATTAATGCTGGAAAGTGACTGAAAGCTACATTAATGCTAGTTAAGAGCAACCTGCCTGAGGTCTTCCCTTTTTGCTTGTGTGCCTCCCCTCCCTTAGTTCCTATCTTTCTGTTGCAGCATATATGTAGAGGGACAAATCACAAAGGTCCAATCTCTGCTTGACATCACCCAGCTTTTATTTAGTTCAATCATGTGAAGATTTATTCAGACCAAGAAAACATTGGCTAAGTTTATAGAGCTCATACAGATCTTGGTGCTTTATCCATGGGAAAGTGTAGTTTACATTCCTGCTGCTTTAGCAGCCAGACAAATAGTAGCAGTAGTTTTTGTTTATTGTCAGAGATTAGCTAAATATAGCATATATAAATGCAACAAAAACAACATAGAAAATTAGAAATAACGAAAACAAAAACAGGCCAAATCACTGAACAGGAAGAGAAAAATTACACGATTTACCTAAGGATGTCATGTGAAGAAATTAATTCAGACTACATGGATTTTTGCTTCTGAGCTCTGGATAAGAAATCAAGGTAGTGTTGTTTATTATTACTGGCTTAGACCTACAGCAGCAATGTAATTGCCAGTTTGAACCATTTTAAATATTTGGTCTATACTTTGCTATGTCCGATAAACCTGAGTATATACTGTCATAGCTGCTAAGCAAAATTTGGCTACAGAACATATAATATTGGTCCAGATACTCTGAAAGGAAGAAAGAAATATGTTGTCCATCTTATATGTATCTTGCTAACAAGAGCTCTCTATAATGCATAAAAGACTGGCAGTAGTCAACTAGAATGTGGCACTTCTATATATTAAATTGCCCTGAACCTGCATTAATCACCTTCTGTCATTTTCCATTTAAACTTTCTGTTTCATAAATCTTTCCTGCTTTCTCTTTCTCAGTAATTACAGAGTATTCTTGGAGCGTCCATAAACATCCAGTTTCTCACTAATGCTTGTCTTCAATGAAAAACTGAACTGTCTCTTGTTATCTGGCAATTTGAAAACTCAGGTTAACTGAGTAGTTTTAGGCAGTACCTAAACTAGAAATTCTGATTTTGACCTCCATCCTCATGACTGCCAATTCCAGTCTTAAAGCTATACTAGAAACCCATTGAGAGTTAAACTGGTGGTTTTAAAGAAGAGAATGCTACTGAATCTTCTGCTTGAGCAGGTGGTTGGACTAGAAGACCTTCAAGATCCCTTCCAAGTCTGTTATTCTGTATTTTGAAGGATTTGCAAAATAGTCCTAAAAATATTGATGACACCTGCTATGCCGAAACAAAGTTGGAATAAAATAATATTTTCATACTGTGTAATAAGTGCCTTGGAAAAATAGATTTTGATTGGGTGAAGCTTCATTTCAATTTGAAAAAAGCAATTATTGTGATCTTATGTGCATCTACTTCAAAGAAGATAAATACACATTTGCTGAATGTTTCTCACACACCACCAAGCTTTTTCATGTCTTCTGCCATGAGCGTCCCACAGAGTAAAATGGAGCATTTAGTACCTGGAGGAACACTAACCTGAAATATCTGCTTCCACAAAGTTCATAGTCCCATTACCAAAAAAGGGAAGGGGAGGGAGATTCTGTTCTTTTCAATCAGTAGAGTGAAAGTGGCTATGGAAGAACAGCTAGCTGGGAGGAGATAGTGCTGCAGCAGATCATGGCAGCCCAACTTTTTTCAGGTCCCTCTTCTATATGAGACACTGTAAAATGCTTGCATATGAGACTTTCTTATATTTTCCAGTGGAAAACTCCACGTTTCTGTTCGATTATTTATTTTATTTATTAAATTTTTATGCTGCCCTTCTTCTATACAAGGTGACTCTCACTCTGATTTGTTTTCAGTCTGTTTCAGTATCAGGCTGGTAATGAGATGGAAGCTTCATTGTGTAGCTACATTCTCAGTGAGGAGTATGCTGTAGAGATGAGCCCATGGACAGAGCCAGCATTGTCCAATACAATTGCCAGTTTTTCTGTTCTTTTTCTTCACGTGCCTCGTAGCAGTAACCAGAAAAGTTAGATTCCAATAATATTTCATTAGTAAGATTTATTGCGAGAGAAACCAGGTTATATTACAGAATCTTGGAAAGGAGAGATGTGTGTGTTTTAGACTTGCTTTTATCAGTGAATATGTTGAAGCAGGTTGTCTTTGATGGCTCTTAACTTTTAATTTTCTCTTAATTTAGAGAAGGTCTGGCTAATTGTTTATGAGAGACAACTACAACATCCATCTGTTCTTATTCTGCATTGTTTTGCCAACTTTAATTTTTATCCTCCAGCTCAGAAAATTCCAAATACACATTTGTGAGAGAAAAAACAGTAGCTGATGAGAACAGGAATTCTGATTGTTGTGCATTTCTGCAGAGGTACAGGCAGGGCTTTTTTTGTCATAGAACACCCAGAATGGAGTTCCGGCACCTTTTTTGGATGGAACCTTGTAGGGTAGGCAAGGCGGATTGTATGACGTGTGTGAGTTCCGGTACCTTTTTTTTTTTTTTTTTAACAAAAAAAGCACTGGGTACAGGCACCTCTTCCTGAAAATAATCCCCTTCCAACTCTCCATTTGAGGCTTCTAATCACATTGCATGATCATGTCCTTGCTATCAGACAACAGGAGAGCTATTCTGGATGAAAACTAGATAACTACTGTAGATAACCATCTCACCATTTCAGATGACTAGTCTGAAAAAGTACTCATGAGTTCCTGGAAGGATTCTTAGCTGAACAGAGCAGCACCAGCACACATCAGACTTTCTAAGGAAGACAACAAGACTCTTTCCTTTTTACCTGCTCACTTGTTACAATAAAGCAGGACTTCTCCATTTTGTTCTTCAAAAATATAGCTTTACATTGAGAGGGGAGGAAAAGAAGAAGAACCAGTGTACATAATCTACTATGGTGACAACGGGAGATTACCTGGGCCACCAACACATCTCCCTTATTTCCTCACTACAGCAATGAAAAAGGATGTTTTTTTTTAATTCTAGCTGAAAATATTTGGTGAGCTCTTTCCCCTCCTCTTTACTTACAGCAGCTTTTTAAAAAGGTGAAACACATCTCTTGTTTTGGATCGAATTGCCTAGGATTTGTATATACATTGTGTTAAGTCCGGAGATGAAAGGCGAAGGAGGCAATTCATGTTACAGAACAGATCTTTATTCTCTCTCTATTACAGCTAACCACCAAGAAGAGCAGAGGCACGCAGGCCTCTTTTTATACCCCTGGATCCCCGGGCAATCCCAACCAATAGCAGGCAGTCTTTTCCTGCCTCGCGCATGTGCGCGAGGCCGGCGCCACTCAGTCTGGTTCCGGGCAGCTTTTGCAATGCCCGGGACTCTTGCATCGTCCCGAGCCTGCTTCTGCAGGCTCAGGACACAACACATTGGTTGAGTATTTTGACTTTTGTTTTTTCTACAAGGCAATGTTCCCACTCTGCGAATGGTGACTCTTAGCTGTGGGAAGTCAGAGCCCCCCAGAGAAGGAAATATTAAAAGGGCAGGAAAATATATTTTTCTTCAAAAGGATTTTTAAAAGCATTTTTTTAAAAAGAAAAAGCAGAAGCCTGCCCTCAAATCTCTCTGTCCCCAAGCAGGAGCCAGCCCTATACAAATGCAGATGTAAAACCATCAGAAAGTTGGAGCCAGAGAACTCAAGAAGACAAAGAGAAAATCTGCATACCTCACCCAAACTCTAAGTCATTAGCCCAGCCCCAGGGAAGCAGGTTATGACTTTTAGGACATAATAGGACTAACCCATTACCATCAAGTATACCAGAGAGGCACACCTAGGCTCAGGTCAGAATACATGACACAGGAAATAGCCTGCCACAGGAACATGCCACAGGAACAGGAAACTTCCAAACAAAAGGCTAGAGAGGGTATAAAAACCTACTGCCCATGTGCTCAGGCCCTTCTCTCCTCTGCTCTTTCCTGCAAGAACCATCTTTCTGCTTCTTCAATAAACTGTAACCATCTTCCCAAAGCAGTCGCCATGTTGCTTATTTATCCCCGGCTTGGATGAACCAGGATGAAGATTTACTTCTAACATAGCCATGCTGACAATTAATTTTTACAATGCCTCGCTTCCTAATTATTGAACCACAAGGGAGATAAGATGCTTAATGAATGACTCAAAATACACACTTGTACACTCAATGCTTTCCTAATCCTACATAATGAAAGAAAGAATTGGAAGAAACATTTATCGCCTCCTCTCCCAGAGTGGCCTCCCTGGCCAAGCAGTTAAAGCAGCCACTTTAATTGCTGACTGCAGCTGCCAGACAACCTCGGTGCTTTCACTGCTTAGGTTTACTGACTGAACTACTTCTAGAAAAATAAAAATAAAAAAAGCAGTAGAATTAGATTCTGAGATATTTCACAAACAAACTGAGAATGATGGCTAGTCACTGGATGGCAGAGACTGACCCCACAGCACTCATGTCCAACCAGTTGATGCAGGATGGATCACCAGAAAGAATCTATGTGCTCAACCACCATGCAGCTTAGGCTGTCTACAGGGGATGTTTTTGTTATTTGCTTGTTTATGCAACATAAATATCACTCAACATTCCCACCAATCCCATCCCAAGCGCTGAGTGCCTCAGAATAACACAAAAATAACATAGAGACAAATCATCACATTTTTTATCAAGAGAAACCCACCATACTATCATTTCCCATGATAGTGAGAAAAATAGATTTTGCTTAGTTCCTTTACAATAAGGCCACACTTGGAATACTGCATCCAGTTTTGGTCACCACGATGTAAAAAAGATGTTGAGACTCTAGAAAGAGTACAGAGAAGAGCAACACTGATGATTAGAGGGCTGGAGGCTAAAACATATAAGGAACGGTTGCTGGAATTGGGTATGTCTAGTTTAATGAAGAGAAGGACAAGGGGGGACATGATAGCAGTGTTCCAATATCTCAGGGGCTGCCACAAAGAAGAGGGAGTCAAGCTATTCTCCAAAGTGCCTGAAGGCAGGACAAGAAGCAACGGATGGAAACTAACCAAAGAGAGAAGCAACCTAGAACTAAGGAGAGACTTCCTGACAGTGAGGACAATTAACCAGTGGAACAACCTGTCTCCAGAAACTATGAATGCTCCTACACTGGAAGTTTTTAAGAAGAGATTGGACAACCAATTCTCTGAAATGGTATAGGGTTTCCTGCTTGAGCAGGGGGTTGGACTAGATGACCTCCAAGGTATCTTCCAACTTTATTGTTATTGTTACTGTTACTGTTACTGTTACTGTTACTGTTATTGTTAGCTAAAATTATGATTAATAAGAAAATATTATTTATTTAATTATCTATCAGATTTTTAATTTTACCCTGTGGTGTACCATGAACAGGGTCTTTTATTGAACCTAAAAACAACAAAACATCAGAAAAATATCAGGATAAACCTCTAGCAAAAATGATGATATAAAATCCTTTCAATGGAAACAACATTTTTTCTGTTTAAAATTTTATAGTTTGTAATATAAAATACAAAAGAAAATAATGAGAAAACAAGGGAGGGAGAAGGGAAGGGAAAAGTGTTGGACAAAGGGAAAAAAGAAAGAAAAGGCATTGACATCCGACTCCTTTGGTGCGGTAGAATAAGATAATAGCATCAAACCTCAACCTTTTACTTTTACATAGTAATATAAACTAGTCATTTCTATAACAACAAACCTATCTAACTGATAAAATACAAAATGAAAGTTTCATTTTTTTCCCACCTGAAACACAAAGTCCAGAAGCGGGTTCCAAGTAGAAACAAAAGTAATTGTGTCTTTTTTCTTTAATCAAAGCAGTCAATTTAGCCATCAGTCAAACCATCTCTGCTAACTCCATCTACTTTTGCAGTCATTCATCCATTGTAGGAATCAAAGTGTCCTGCTATTTTTGTGCATCCAGTTACCTTGCTGCTGTCAACATATATAACATCAAAATTCCAATTTTTTTCCCAAATTTTTATCCATTAAACCCAAAAGAAAACTTTCTCGTTTATCTTTACATTCACTTTGAGAATCCTCTGTATTAAGGTGTGAATATTTCTTTGCTTTGTCCCATGTCCACCGTAAGTGATAAAAGATACATTTGCATTTCCAACATTCATGTGAAATACCTTTATACATTCTTGACAACTTATCTGGTTCTAAATACTAATCATACATCATCTTATAAAAGTTTTCTTTTAAATTATAATTTAGTTTAAATTTTAGACCTTTCGTCCACATGTCCTCCCATTGTTCAAGCATTACATTATATCCAAAATTTCATGCCCACTGAATCATGCAATGCTTTACATCAGAGGTAGTCAACCTTGGCTCTTTTATGACTCGTGGACTTCGACTGTGCTGGCCAGGAATTCTGGGAGTTGAAGTCCACGAGTCATAAAAGAGCCAAGGTTGACTACCTCTGCTTTACATATTCATTCTCCAATTTCAAATTCAATAACAATTTATAGACAGTAGCAATAATATTTTTATCACTACCACACAGTAGGATTTCCAATTCATTTTTCACGCAGTCAAATCCATAACTCTTTTTGTCTGATTTAATTTTTTCTTTCAATTGTAAATATGAAAACCAAAGCAGACACATCCTTCTGATTCTAACTCCTCTTTAAATTTGAGGCTAGGATGGAAACATCTTACAGAAAAATGATAGGTTTGGGGTTTTTTTTAACAATAAAGAGAAAATTCACAGCTAGCTGCGAATTTTGAGAGCTACAGATCCAGTTATCTAAAGCAGGGCTTTTCAACCAGTGGTACGGGTACCACCTGTGGTGCATTGGCACCTGGCAGGTGGTACGCGAACATCCTAGAAAAGTGGTAGCGGAGGAGGGGAATGAGCTGAACCGGTGGCAGCACCGCACAAGCCTGAGCAAGAGATGGCTGGAGCTGCAGGGCTGTCAGGGCTCAGCGGAAGCGCCAGGATCAGCGCCAGGTTCCAGCTGGAGCTTGGTGCTGATCCTGGCGCTTCTGCTGAGCCGAGAAGAAGCACCGATCAGCTGGAATGTTGCAGCATCTCCAGGGTCTTGTGATTTACATTCAGATGCTTGGCAACTGTTTCATATTTATGATGGTCACAGTGTCCCAGGGTCATGTGAAGTGACTAAAACCTGCTGCAACCACCCAGCAGACGGGGGGAATAAAGACCAAACACCCCCACTCCATCACCGCTGCCAATCGTCAACAGAAATGCTCACAACAATGAAAACCTCGGACAGGAGGAAGAGCGCTGCTGGGCGGGCAGGCAGGTGTCTTGCTCGGCTGTGGCTTGGGAGGCACTTTTTTCAGTGCCATTGTAACTTCAAACAGTCACTAAGTGAACTGTTGTACGTTGAGGACTACCTGTACTTTATCACTTTTTTTCCTTTTTTGGGGGGGGGTCAAGTTTTTGACACCTTGCTAGGCGACTGGTGGTACTCGGATGTTGCCATATCCTAAAAGTGGTACAATGGGTGAAAAGGTTGAAAAGCCCTGATCTAAAGGACATCAGATTTGAAACATTGGACTAGAAAGCTGCATTTAAAGATGACCAATCCAGATTGTATTAATTAAGTAGTCTTGAAGAAATCAGTCATTTAACCTACTGCTGATCAGAGGTTAAACATTATTCTGACATGTCAGCTGAAGGATAAGACATAAATATAACAAATCAAAATTAAGCCTGGTGATCATTCACTTAATTCTGCAAATGAATTCAACCTTTGCATAAAATATTTCTTTATTTGTGCTTTTTTTCTAACTAATATTGAACAAGAATATGAATAAAGGCACCTAGCTAGAAACTAGCAGAACTGAGTTCTAGTCTGTTTTAGACACAAAGCCAGTTGGATGACTTTGAGCCAGTCACTTTCCCTCAACTCTAGGAAGAAAGCAATGACAAACTATATTTTAAAAAATGTTGTCGGGAAAACTACAGGGACTTGTCCAGGCAGTATCCAAAAATGAAGTCTGATTTGAATGGACAAATATATAATATTGGGGAAAAAACCTGAATTGATTCACTCCCTGTATGGAGTAGGAATGTTTAAATTACAAAAAAAGCAATTTAAAATATTCCTTATAGAAAATTATAAAGGTTCTGGGCAAATACAAATAAAAGCAGAACATTTCAAGCATTTAAAGGAGGAAGAAGTCCAGGTGACTTTCTGAATATTCTATCAAGATAGGTTGGGAGAGATGGGAGGTGAAAATCCTTGACAAAAAGGGTGGATGCAAAGTTTCAGCACCAAGTAACAAAGATAAATAAACATACCTCACTTGAGAAGGCCAAAAATAAATAAACTAAAAAGAAAAAAGAGATATTTTTTTAAAAAAAAGTTCAGAGAAATCATAGGTAAGATGAGAATACTCCAGAATAACTCCAAATAAAGCTAATAGAGGTGTACTGTATGAGATTATAAAAATATTGTGCTGAACCCCATTTGCAAACAGATTTATAGAATGGCCAAAATATTTATGTAGAGAGAAACATTCTCAGAAACTCACTACCCTAGAAAGTGAAGTGTAACTATTAATAGACCAGAAATCAAATAGGTAAGTGCCAAGTACAGAAGAAATATACTGACATGATAGCAGTGTTCCAATATCTCAGGGGCTGCCACAAAGAAGAGGGAGTCAACCTATTTTCCAAAGCGCCTGAGGGCAGGACAAGAAGCAACGGATGGAAACTAATCAAGGAGAGAAGCAACCTAGAACTAAGGAGAAACTTCCTGACAGTTAGAATAATTAACCAGTGGAACAACCTGCCTCCAGAAGCCGTGAATGCGCCAACACTGGAAGTTTTTAAGAAGAAACTGGACAGCCATTTGTCCGAAATGGTATAGGGTTTCCTGCCTGAGCAGGAGGTTGGACTAGATGACCTCCTAGGTCCCTTCCAACTTTATCATCATTATTATTATTATATAATGCTAGTAGGTGTTTCTCAATAAATATATAACGTCTAAACCAGGGGTGTCAAACTCAATTTCATTGAGGGCCGCATCAGCATTGTGGTTGCCCTCAATTTCATTGAGGGCCGCCTCAGCATTGTTCGCATCAAGAGTGCCTGTGGGGGTCTGGGCAGGAGTGGGACAGATCTGAGGGTCTCTGGTAGAAGGGGGTGGGAACCGGGGCAAGCGCCAAGGCATGGTCCATTTCTTCATTCCTCACAAAGGGTGACACCTCCCCAGCATGCACCCAGGGGGCGGGGCCGACACAGCAGGGGCTGGTTCCTCGGTGTTTCTAGACGGCCTTGTGGAGCTAAGACTGAATGCGTTTCAGCATAGATGGCCACCGCAACATTGTACATTGGCTCCCGGCTGGCCTGGGCCAGGGCCAAGGCAGCGGGGGCTGTTCCCTCACTGTTTCCAGGATGGCTTCGCGGGCCACATGAAACCACTTCGTGGGCCGCATCCGGCCCCCAGGCCTTGTGTTTGACATGTCTGATCTAAATCCTAGTAAAATATACAGTATGTATAGATAGTATAACAAAAAACATAGTAGTGATAGAATACACAACATATTAAATAATTGAACAAATTTCTTCCACAAAAAATAGAACTATAGTATGAGAGAGAAATGCCAGATGAACAAACAGATTTCAGAAAAGGCAGAAGGACATGACAGCAGATAGCATAAGATGGATATGGAGAGAGCAAGTGAATAGTGAAAAAACATTTATCTTTGCTTCATTGACTACACTAAGACTTCTAACTGCAGTTCATGGCCAAATATGGAACATACTGAAACTGATGTATGCACTTGAGTGCAAGATTGTTCTTTGGAGGAAATGTTACCATTACCAGAAGCTACCAATAAAAACAGAAAGATTTTAAATAAGAAAAAATTGTTACATAGATTCAAATTATCCCCATGATTCTTTAATGGCAGATTTAGAAGAGAATAAAAATTGGACCTCCAATAATTACAATTTTGGGGTCTTTAAAAAAACACATTTTTTTTAGTCAAAACTGGAACTAATCTTGAAAGTAAAAATGAAAAGTGAAAAATCTGGATTAATGTTAATTATTTAAAAAAAACAAAGGAGGATATGTAATTTAAGGAGTCTTTTGTCTCTTAAGATTTTTAATCTGTTTGTAGTAGGACTAGTAATTAAAGAAGTAAAAGTTTCTGGCTATAGAATGTCAAAAATGTTTAGCTGTTTGGTTGCCTTAAATGTTTTCAAGATCCCAGAACTGCTTCTATGCCTCTTTTTGCCCCTAGGCTGAAGCAGAGCAAATTGTTTTTAAGAATGATCTTCTTTCTTTACTAGATAGATAGATAGATAGACAGACAGACAGCAGACAGACAGACAGACAGACAGACAGACAGACAGACAGACAGACAGACAGAGGCATATGATTAATTCTAAGAAATTGCAAATAAACACCTGAATGGGAAATTTTCTTTATCTTTCAACCTTAGAAACCATGTGACCTGTTTCACCCTTCATGAAATGATGAATGTCTGATTCATCAGACACATGGGTAGCTAGAGGTTATTCTATGGGGTTCAAACCTTCTATTAGGAAATATTTCACTAGTGACCCTGACATTTTATTTTGAGTCAAGGTCACTTATAATGCTTAATTATTGAACGAATCTTGCTTTTTGGTATTCATTTGATTTTGAAAATCCTGCCAAGGAAGGATTTAAGATCTGCTAGGAAGAACCTTAAGGGAAGGTCTCTGTAAGGACCTGCCTCCGTTTCTCTACCAAGAAAGCAGAACTCTTGAAACTGGCATCATTTCAAAAGGAACTTTTATTAGCAGGTACAGAAAGCAGGAAAGCTAGGCAGGATCTGAGTACTTTCCACCAAAATCAATTGGTTAAACCTGCAAAACAATAACCCCACCCCAACTGTCCAGCCGGTTGGTTCAAACAGGCAAATCCACAGATGACATCGAGCTGTGGGAAAGCAACTGATAAGGCGCCTCTCTCAATGTTGTTAGGTCTTCTTCAATTCCTCCCTGTGTGCTGAGATAAGGCAGGTGGCCCCAAGGCATTCCCTTCACACCCCATAGAGCAGGGGTATCAAACTCGCAACGTCACGTGACATATTGCAACGTATCGTCACTTTTTTTCCATTGCCGGCAATGGGGTGGGTGCAGTTTCGGCATGATGCATCCAGCCCATGGGCCAGCAGTTTGACACCCCTGCCATAGTGGATACATCAAAGCAAATAGCGGAAATGGTCTATGTGCACTATAAGCCCCCGGCCATCCTCCCTCCCCCCATAGGAGAATGGCAGAACCCGATTAACCTAAATCCAGAGAATATGCATGATTAATAATTGAAGGTTTTGACAGTTTTGGTTGTGGCATAAGTGAATAACACAACCCTTTGCTTTAGACAATTTCCCGATGCAATGTTATCCTTTAATATTTTTTAAAGGAAAATATTCTATTCAGACTTAAAGTATATACACAATGGATCATGGATACTATGAGTGAAAGACCAGGAATATCGATAGTTCTTATCATTCTTCCTCTTTTGTCCTGTTCTCAGTAGGAGATGAAATATAGAACAACTGTTTAAAAATGAAAGAAATATAACTTTGTAATACATGGCTTAGTTGTACACATGGTGATCTTTTGTCCTGCATTTGTTTTAGCTCGTTGTAAACTAAATGTGTAGATAGTATTGAACTGCTTATAAATAATAAAAACAATTACACTGAAAATATCTAAAAAAGTTTACACTGAAAATATCTGAAGAGTAGAAACTGCTTTGCAATTTTTTTGTAAGGTTTTTCACTGGTGTGTTATTAATCATAATATTCAGTTGGAATTTTATATATTCATATAAATCTAATTCAGTCTCTTTTTGTTCATGGGAGAAGATCTTTGAAGAGAATGAAAATAACCAGAAGAAATAGAATTGTAATCCATTTTTATACTAAATTGCAATTTATTTTTTTAAAGGATTTTTTCAACCTTTTCTGATCTTACCAACAAAATACAATGTAATAGCTTCTTTCCTCAATTATAAATACTATGAAAATATTCTATAAAATCACCTTGAAGACAGATGTTCAATGAATAGACATATTATACAATAGGCTCTGTGAGTAATTTCTTCTGACACCTTTGCAAAGTTAAACAGTCTGTTTTTTACTGCAAAAGATCAAAGGCCATGCTTCATTGACAAAATAATCTGTGCAAGTAATTTGCAAGAAGACAAAAGTCTGATTGTTAACTCTGAACATTTCGGTCTATTAACAGCTCAAGATATATTCCTGAAGTGATAAAGTCTTCTAAATTCCAGAGAAAATTTCTACACTATCAGAATAAAGATATTTAAAACACTAGAAAATTTAAAGAGGTGACTGATATTATAACTGTCGGTCTCCTAAATGGTATTTTCTTAGACTCTAAGGGCACGAGGTTATTATATTACATAAATCTTTTGTCTGGTCTTTGTGTTATCATGTTTTCCCTTCAAGAACTAAGTCATAAGATGGAATTTATTTTGGTTGAATATTGCATTTTAGTCAATATTTTTTAAGGATTTAATGCCTGTATTTTTATATAATTTCTTCAATGATATTTTTTATTAGTGTACCTCTTGAATAAAATGGGTTTTGAAAAGTAAGAGATGTCAGATCTGAAAAATTGTGGTGTTTCTGCTGACATTCTTCTCATATCGAATATAATGATGTTCTTCAGTAAATGGCAAAAAGAGCAGAGGATTCAAAGAAAAGTAGTTGGCAATCTGAAATTCCCAAAATGCTTTACAAGACATGACATTGATTCACTTTTCACATAACAATAACCCTATCACTGTCAGTTAATAAAAAAATATGCCATTTACCAATAGTGTAAGAACATTTGTTCTTGAGGGAGATACTGTAGCCTGCTGGTTGTGTGAGTTTTTGAGGCCCACAGCAAGAGAGGTTCCACTAAGCTTCCATTGCCACAGATACTGTCCATTGCAGCAACTGCAGTATGAAATGACTCTTTGTAAAGCATGTAAATGTAGACACCGTGGTACATAAAAGTTTGTGAGTCCTTTTGAATCCTTAATATTTCTTCATAAATATTATACAGAATGCGATCTGTTTTCAGTCTAAAGAGCACTCAATGATAAAAGAGTCAAAGTCATAATATTGGTGAGTGGCAAAAGTATGGGAAACTTTGCTTTCAGTAATTGGTGTGATCCGCTTGGGCAGCAATAACTACACTTCAACTTTGATCAGTCCTACACATTAATATTGGAGGAAATTTAGTCCATCCTTCTTTACAGAAAAGCTTCAACTTAGAGATGTTGCTGGACTTTTTGGACTTATGTGGAGAACAGATCATGTTTTAGGGTGTTGGTGTCATAAGCTGCAGTTAAATCAATGAAATCCACTCCACTAATTAGGTTTCTTTCAAAGCCATCCTTGGTATATTGCATAAGGTTTAGGATTTGACCACAACATCAGGGTCTAGGACAACTCGCCACAGCCAACACGGCATGGCCATCTCACCACGGCCAACTCATTGCAAAACAACTCACCATGGGACAACTCAGTATCGCATTAGTTCTTTTATTATTCATCAAAGCATTACAAAAGCTAGTAGTCACAGGACTGATTTCCTTTGATGCAAGAGACAAAATAATATTTGATGAAAACATGGTCAACAAAAATAAAAGGAACTACCGTAAGTGAATCCTGTGCCAAGTTGTCCCATGGTGAGTTAGTTGTGGTGAGTTGGCTGCAGTGAATTGGCTATGACGAGTTGACTGTGGCGAGTTGTCCCATTCAGCAACATTACCTACCTCCCCAGGCTATGATCTTTTCATCAATAAATTTTGAAAGATGGTTGAGAATTATCCATTATCCATTCCAGTCCCTTGTAGAGAGGGCAAGGGAATGATATTGGTTGGTACATTTTTGGGACCGTTATGCTACTATGAAAAAAAACAGGAAGCCCAAATTCCTTATGGCTCCTGTTCCATTGCCTTAACTTTTGCATTTTCCAGACCTTCTAGGTACAGAGATTAATGTGATTAATTTTTGATACCTGGAGAAGAAGTAAACAGAGTGTGATATTGGCAAATAGGCAGCATGGGAAAATAATACATTCTTATCCAGCAGCTTAACCGCCTCCTTCTGAATAACATAGATTCAAGAAATTAAATGCAATTGTTTCTGAATATTTGTTTTATTCATTAAACTTGTATGGTGCCCATCTCACCAGAGATATGAATATATTATTCAAATGATTGATTTATTGTTTAATTTATTGTGTTTCTTAGCATTGCATAAAACAATTTTATCCTAGGACTAACATCTACCTATATACATGCAGTAAATCTTAGGAATTCAGTGCTGTTTTCCTCCACTTAAAAAAACAATTTTGCTTCCATAAAGGCTAACTTTAAGAAGTTTTAATTTTTTAAAAATCATATTTCAAAAGGCTGGCTATTATTGTCATATATATATATTAGCAGGTACAGAAAGCAGGAAAGCTAGGCAGGATCTGAGTACTTTCCACCAAAATCAATTGGTTAAACTTGCAAAACAATAACCCCACCCCAACTGTCCAGCCGGTTGGTTCAAACAGGCAAATCCACAGATGACATCGAGCTGTGGGAAAGCAACTGATAAGGCGTCTCTCTCAATGTTGTTAGGTCTTCTTCAATTCCTCCCTGTGTGCTGAGATAAGGCAGGTGGCCCCAAGGCATTCCCTTCACACCCCATAGAGCAGGGGTATCAAACTCGCAACGTCACGTGACATGTGGAGAACACCTTTAAGAGAAGGGAGGGAGTGAAGGGAACTTCAGCAGGCAGTAAAGCTAACGTCACAGAAACAAAGAGAGCAACCTTTAAATGTGGGAAAGGAGACCAAAACGCAGGTGTGATAGGAACAATTAGGACACAGGCTAATTGGTTGGGGCCAATCACGCGTTCTAGGAGCCGGACGCAGATGTCAAACAAC
>NW_015390742.1:0-14634 GCF_001527695.2 Protobothrops mucrosquamatus | reverse complement strand
TTTATGGAGAAACAGATTGGGTTTTTTGGGAGGTAAAATATATTCCTTGAGTGTGGTTTACGAAGGATGGGCAAGTAGCTTCCAGAAGGAGTTAGAGCTGTGCAGAGTAAGCTCTCTGTGCCTAAATTCATCAGAACCAACTAATACAAAGCTCTAAAATATTCATGATTTGCCTCTAACTTCAGCTGAGCACTGCTGTTCAAGCATTATTATGGATAAAGATTTAAAGGCATCAAAAAGACAACTAGAAAACATAAATTCTCTTCAACTTTTCCTTTCCTTCATAATAAATTCATGTAATCTGATAGGTGGTACAGATAGTGCTCGACTTACAGCAGTTTGTTTAGTGACCGTTCAGAGTTACAGTGCACTAAAAAAAGTAACTTATTATCATTTTTTACACTAACGATCATGGCAGCATCCCCATGATCAAAATACAGATGCTTGGCAATTGGTTCATATTTATGACGGTTGAGTGTCCTGGGTTCATATGTTCTCCTTTTGTGATCTTCTGATAAACAAAATCAATGGGGAAGCCATACTTGCTTGACAGCCTTGTTACTAACCTAACAAAGACAGTGATTCACTTAACACCTGTGGCAAGAAAGGTGATAAAATGGGGCAAAACTCACTTAACAAATGTCTCACTTAGCAACAGAAATTTTGAGCTCACTTGTGGTCGTAAGTCAAGGACTACTTATGTTTTTTTGCCCTCTTCCTGAATATAACTTCATGCTCCCATCCCCTCCAGTGACCATGATCTATTTTCAACAACTAGTGGAAAATGGCAATTACAATACACACGATAACTATGCCATACAGTCATGTGAAAAAGTAAGTACACCCTCTTTGAGTTCTATGGCTTTTCATGTCAGGTCATAGTAAAAATCATCTGGTCCTTGATAGGTAAAGTAGATAAATATAACCTCAGATGAACAAGGAAACTGTAGGTCCACTAAAAAGAGAAGATGGCAAGGAAATAACAGGCAACAAGGAGAAAGCAGAACTGTTTAATTCATACTTTGCATCAGTCTTCACACAAAAAGAAATTATAACTCAACATACCAAAGAAACCACTGCAAAAGACAAACTAGAAATAAAAATTAAAATAAGCAAGAATATGGTAAGAGAACATCTATCCAACCTTGATGAATATAAATCACCAGGGCCTGACAGATTACATCCCAGAGTTCTGAAGGAGCTGGCAGATATTATCTCAGAACCATTACACCACATCTTTCAAAAAACCTGGAGCACCGGGGAAGTACCTGAGGATTGTAAAAGGGCTGATGTGGTTCCCATCTTCAAGAAAGGGGGGGAAAACAGACCCAGGAAACTACAGACCAATCAGTTTAACATCAATACCTGGGAAGATCCTAGAAAAGATAATCAAAAAATAGATCTGTGAACAACTAGAAGCAAACAAAGTTATATCCAGTAGCCAGCATGGGTTTGTTAAAACCAGATCATGCCAACCCAATCTTATTTCATTCTTCGACAAAGTGACTAAACTAATAGACCAGCGAAACACTGTGGACATAATATACTTAGACTTTAGTAAGGTATTTGATAAAGTAGACCACAACCTACTCTAGAAAAAGGTGGAATAGACAACATCACCATCAGATGGATCTGTAGCTGGCTGGCAAACTGCACTCAACGAGTAATCCTCAATGGCACTACATCCATATGGAGAGAAGTAAGCATTGGGGTACCACAAGGTTCCATCTTAGGCCCAGTGCTCTTCAATATCTTCATCAATGACTTAGATGAGGGAATTGAAGGGGAACTCATCAAATTTGCAGATAACAGCAAACTGTCAGGAGTAGCCAACACCCCAGAAGACAAACTCACGATCCAAAAAGATCTTAACAAACTTGAACAATGGGCCCTATCCAACAAAATGAGTTTCAATGTGGAGAAAAGCAAAGTTTTACATTTAGGCAGGAAAAATCACAGGTACAAGTACAGATTGGGCAAGACCTGGCTTAAAAACAGTGACTGTGAGAGGGACCTTGGAGTCCTAGTGGACAATCACTTAACCATGAGCCAGCAGTGTGCAGCAGCAGCCAAAAAAGCTAATACAATCCTGGGTTGTATAAACAGAGGCATAGAATCAAGATGATATGAGGTATTAGTACCGCTTTATAAAACCCTAGTAAGACCACACCTGGAATACTGCAGCCAATTTTGGTCACCATATCACAAAAAAGATGTTGAGAGTTTGGAAATAATTCAGAGAAGAGCAACTAAGATGATCAAAGGCCTGGAGACTAAAACATATGAAGAACAGCTGCAGGATTTGAGTTTGGCTTGTCTAAAGAAAAGAAGAAATAGGTGAGACATGATAGCAGTATTCCAGTATTTGAGGGACTGCCACAGAGAAGAGGAGGTCCCATTGTTCATCAAAGCACCAGAGGGCAGGACAAGAAACAATGGTTGGAAACTGATCAAAGAGAGAAGGAACTTGGAATTAAGGAGAAACTTCCTGACAGTGAGGACAATTAACCAGTGGAATAGCTTGCTCCCAGAAATCGTGGGCACTCCATCACTGGAGATTTTTAAAAAGAGGCTAGACAGTCACTTGTCTGAGATGGTATAGGTTCTCCTGCTTCAGCAGGGGGCTGGACTAGAAGGCCTCCAAGGTCCCTTCTGGCTATATTCTACTCTATACCATGTCATCATTTATTTTACAAAAAGAAAGGCAAAATGGAGAAGCCATATGTACATCATCACACTCTTTTTAAGAAGGACAAAATATATCAAACTTGTTTTTCAGCTACTTTCTATATGTATATGACAGAACTACTGAACAATCAAAGTTGCTCTGATGAATTTTGAGATAAGTCAGCAAGGAGAATGTAAGGCTCCCTCTTTCCCATCAATACATTACCTTAGCCTTCAGAAATTATTTATCAGAGTAAAGAAAGAAGATCATGCTTAAAAACAATTTGCTCTGCTTCAGCCTAGGGGCAAAAAGAAGCATAGAAGCAGTTCTGGGATCTTGAAAACACTTAAGGCAATCAAACAGCTGACATTCTATAGCCAGAGGTTTTTAGTTCTTTAATTACTAGTCCTACTACAAACAGATTAAAAATCTCAAGAGACTCCTTAAATTACACATTCCCACATACAGAGGAAGAAAAGCAATCTGGGAATGAAGATGTTCAAGATCATACAAACCATATGTTTATATTGAAGGTAATGTGTTTCAGACTGAAATGGTTTAGATAATGCAGAAAAAGTAAAATAACTGCATACTTTATTTACAACTGTGCCAATTAAAAGGAATTCAGGATCTCAAAGTCAAAACATAGGTACAGAATGTGATTTCACCTAATTACTTTTCAACATGACTACATGTAACATATTGTGTACCTTGCCCCTGGCATTGTGTATTCAGTGTATCAATCTCATAGCACCCACATCTGTAACAGGAACCTCTGCTGAAATTGACAAGTGTTGTAGATCATGTACAGGCGTCCTCCCTACAGAAACTCATGTGTACAAGAAGACACCATCTTTGTCACATGGCAATGTCAGCAAAGAATTCTGTGGCTCTCAGCTTGGATGTTGAATTCATCAGGAAGTTGAATCGTTAGTTTAAATTTAATATGTATGCCAATGGAGTGGCACTGTCAGACCTTCCTCAGCTGGAACCTCTAAGTAAGAATGATCCTTAACTCCATTTATTGAGAAAGGTATATTTTACTAAAAGTCAAGTGAATTACAGTAATGCATAGCCAGAATTGAAAATCGTATGCCAAAATCCCCAACTCTAACTTTTTACTCCTTTAGTTGCCTCCATCACTGGGCCCCCAGGTCCAATAAAATTCAAACGTTTTTAGAATGGTTGCTTCAGACATAGGTTTGGTATGCAGCTGCTTTATGTTCCCAGCTGATTGTCCTTGAAGCCCATCTCGGAGAGATACAGTGAAGTTTTGTTTCCCTCAACGCATTCCCCTTGACATCCAGCCCTCTAACATTCATGGCAGCTGATATTGAATGGTTGTGAAGCACCAGCATGAGGTGGAAGCTGACAGGCATCACCAATTAAGGTGCTGTCCTTAATAATAAGGTCTTGCACATGCAACTTTCATTTAACTTTGTAATGACATCATTTCTTGTCTATTTATTAAATTTATTTACCACCCATCTCATATCGAAACAACTTTTGGTGGCTTATGTTATGTATTGAGGTTAAGTTGCTTGGAAACTGTTGGAAACGGTCAAATGGCTGCACCTGTTTAAGCTCTAGACCAGGGGTTGGCAACCTTGGCTCTTTTATGACTCGTGGACTTCAACTCCCAGAATAGCTGGCTCAGGAATTCTGGGAGTTGAAGTCCACGAGTCATAAAAGAGCCAAGATTGCCTATCCCTGCTCTAGACTGACTGTCTACATGTTAATTAGCTTGTCTTTGAGTGGGAAATAATGCTTCAATTCTATTGGCTGCCGCCTAGTGGTGAGCTCTATAAATACTGGTTAAGCAGCAGTTAGAGCTGCTTCTGTTGTGAACTGAATAAAGAGTTGTTGTTTGCACCATTCGTCTTGTCAATGCCTCACCGAACTAGAAACGTAACAGCTTATTTCCATTAATTCCTTGAAACATTTATTTTGATTTTGTCTGTTAATCATAAAACTAAGAATCACAAAATATTATCAAAATAATCCCTTTACAGTATTTTTATATTTAATATAAGAATCGTAAAATAACATAACAAAATGTCTTCCTCCCTCCCTCCCTAATAAAGAGGGAAAAACATATAAAAAAGAGAAAAACAATTACATTACAAAATGATAAATTATATACATAAGGACTTCTCA
This sequence comes from Protobothrops mucrosquamatus, assembly GCF_001527695.2. Taxonomy (NCBI): domain Eukaryota; kingdom Metazoa; phylum Chordata; class Lepidosauria; order Squamata; family Viperidae; genus Protobothrops; species Protobothrops mucrosquamatus. The sequence continues at coordinate 9,809 of NW_015390742.1, read as the reverse complement.
GGCACAGACAATGGGTGTGGGAGGGGGATGAGGTATGTGTGTGAAATTTTCAACATAACAGTTTCAATTTAATATAAACCATATTCTATTGTAATTATCTATGTCTGTAGGCAACCTGTTTACAGGACACAAGTAACATCAGATATTCAATCCACTGGGTAATTGGGACTATAAATTAGTCTCTCCAGTGTTGAAGAACTAAACTCTTGATGATAATAAAGGCCTGAAAAATCTATTTCTGTTGTCCAGCTGTCAATATCTAACACAATATCTTATAATTTATAAAAGATATTAGAATATTTATTTTCCTCTTAGGACATCAATATAGATGCCAATATGTTTCCCTACAAGATAATTCTATCAGGAAAGAAACCCATGTTTCCATCTGTCTCACTTCAGATCTACTGAAGGCATAGGGAATAGGCCTGAGGGATAATGGGAAGATCTGTTACCAAGGCAATGCTCAGACAAGCATAGCTGAAGTCCATTCCAATAAATAATTTGAGAAAATACCTCAGACAGGTCCCTCTCTAATTCATGTGAAAAAAGTGAGGAAGGAAGCACATTCAGACTTTCAAGATTCTGTTACCATAGCTTTTACAATAAAAGTAGTCCTGATCTATATGCCATTGATTTTTTTAGCCTGGTCCATCTTATAAGGTTGACAAGATACTATCAATGGGATCAATGGAAGCTGTCTAAAGACAGTGAAAGTTGTCTAAAGTAATTTAACTAAATTATGCAGATTTCAGACAGCACAGGTCTCAAACTGTGTAGAACAGTGGTGGCGAACCTATGGCACGGGTGCCAGAGGTGGCACTCAGAGCCCTCTTTGTGGGCATGCGCGCCATCACCCCAGTCCTAGGCCTTCAGCTGGGTTTTATAAAACCTTTTCACTTCAGGCCTCCGCCGCCGTGTGCAAAAAAATAAAAAAAGGTTCAATCAATCAATTTCAACTTCTTGCGGGGAAAAAAAGATCTTGCAAAGTTGGAATTGATTGATTGAACTTTTTAGTCCCACCCAGTCTGCCGTTACCACCACAGCCATGCCCACCCAATTGGCTACACCCACCCAATGGGCCACACCCACCCGGCACCTGACAATGCATAAGTGGGTTTTGGGTTGCAGTTTGGGCACTCAGTCTCTAAAAGGTTCACCATCACTGGTGTAGAACATTAAATATAGTTATCCAACTTGACCCATGACTGAAAACTCACCAGTTTATTAACCACATAAAAGATCCATTTTGAATAGGATTAGTCTAATGGATTACCTATTACCTGTATACCTGGATCCATTGAACACAAATAAAAAAATATATTTGGTAGGGACATCAATAAAGCAGCTCATTGTGATAGGCATTTTTAAGAGTTCATCACTGATTAAACATTTTATTTGTTTATTTTATTTATTTATTTTTATTTTATTAAATTTATATCCCGCCCTTCTCCTTGCGGACTTCAGGTGGTGCTATTTGAAATCAAGGCACAATCTTGTAAGTATATGTTTTTAGAATGTATGATAACTGCACCTCTATGGCAATTTACTTTGGTAAAAAAGCACAAACAAAACAGTGCCAGAGAACTTAGGAGAGACATTGATTCAGTCTCTAAACTATTAATAGTGAGTTGGCAGTAAATCCTGATCTGTATTTTTTTTAATTTCATTTTTCCAAACTTTGTGGATTTTTTTTGTCCATACAGAGTATTAAAGGAGAATTAAAAGAAATGCTGTCAACATATTATTAAATACTAAACAGAACAAAAATACAACATGAAGTAAATTTACCGAAAGAAAATTGTAAACATTGCAGTCTATATCCTAAAGAGTCTGAATTCTTATATATATATCAAATTTAATTATTTTAACAACAGACAACTTTGGAGAATACACTATCTCCCAGACCAGTTAAATATCACTCCCAGGTCAGGCATCTTTTGGACACGTGCAGGTATCAGATATATACAGTAACAGAACTATTAATCACGTTGCTTTATTTTCCTGCGACATGTAGATATGTAAATGTATATTATAATGCTAATTAAAACCAATGTTACAAATTAAAACACTTGGAATTAATTAATTGCTCTTGACTTTGCTGTCATGTAGACCACTATTAACTGTCTAGGATTCATTTGCTTCTCTGCTCTTTGCTTCCAGTTGTAGTAGAATTTATATTCTTGAGCCAAAATGTCAGAAGGGTGATATTCTTGTAAGTATAATAAAAAAGCTTGGTAGAAAAGAGAGGGGAGAGGAAGAAGAATTACATTTGCTGCCTTCTCATTTCACTCACTCAGTCACAGTCTTTGACCAATGGTACGTGTTCTGTCTGGTTTGCCTGGGAGGGCTGACATGATTCCTATGGATGTCACACAATAAATAATGGATGGAAACTAATCAAGGAGAGAAGCAACCTAGAACTAAGGAGAAACTTCCTTACAGTGAGAACAATTAACCAGTGGAACAGCTTGCCTTCAGCAGTTGTGAGTGCTTCATCACTGGAGGCTTTTAAAAAGAGACTGGACAGTATGTCAGAACCCATTCTTTCTCTGCGGGGGCGGGGAAACAATTTCAATTCTTTCCATTTCTTTCTGGGTTCTGCCATTCTCCTGAGGGGGAGGGGGAAGGCTCTGTAGTATGTTTTCTGCTTTGCTACAGTGTATCCTTTCTGCTGTTTCTACATACTTACTCTTTGAACTGTCTCTCCCTTGATGTCAACCTGGAGTGAGAAAGGAATGTGCCTCCGGCCATCTGGCTTATCTCTCACTGCCGAAGGGAAGGTGCGAAGACCTAACAACATTTTCACAATATCAGCTCCATTCCCATAGCAGACTTAACACCTAGGGATTGGCTCATTCAAACTGACAGGATGAACTATTGGGGAGGGGTTTGCTTGGGACTCTTTTAATCTATTGATCTGAGTGGGAAACCCTCAGATCCTGCCTTCTATGCCTGCTATCAGCTTCTCCTAATAAAAGTTCCTTTGGGAATGAAACTGTTCCAAGAGTCCTACTTTCTTGGGATGAGGTTTTGAAGTGGGCCCTGACACAGTCATTTGTCTGAAATGGTATAGGGTCTCTTGCTTGAGCAGGCAGTTGGACTAGAAGATTGTAAAGGTCCCTTCCAGCTCTATTTTGGTTGATTGAATGTGAACAATAAGAAAGCAATGAGGGCAAGTATCAGAATGCCAGGTGATCATTTGACAAATTCAGTGAATCATGCAATTTACATCAACAAAATACATAAATTGCATAATTTATGCACCGACATTGGGATGCTGCTATTCACATGCCATCATTTTTTTCATCATCATGGCTTGCTGTGGACACTTATGAATCCACAGTATGCTCTTATGGACATTTTTGTTTCTCCATGCTGATATTCATGCTGTTACGATATGCCATGGAAGTCCTGAGACTGAGGGTATTAATGGCATTTTGCTGTCTGAGCAGCAGTACTGATGGCTGTTATTCATGCATCAAGATGCATGATATTAAAACTAGCCCACTTATTTGACTTGAGGCATAAAATCAGTCAGTCAATACCCCCCTCTTTATTAGTAAAAATGCAGTAATTATAAATGAAAGAATGTGCTGCCTTTTCATTACCTGTATAAGCTACTACCTGGTGGCATTAGAAACTATCTAATAATAGAACTGGTCCCACCAACACATTTTATTCAAAATCCTGAAAACTGTGTTCCCTTCAAAGCTGGAATTATTGGGAAGCTATTAATTGTACTGCATTTTCTTCAAGAATAGCGTCCTATGCATTATGGCATAGCTACTACTATATCATGAACTTCAGTATGGTTACCTATTTGCTAAAATTCCTTTTATATATCCTTGCTTTTAACATTTACTATATTATAGAAATATATATATCTCATTTGCAAGCATAACAGTCAGTGCTGAGCTTATGCAAACAGCAGATTTTTTTAAAAACCACCTTCATAATAATTTTATTAGAGGCTAAAAATAAGTTCTCCACTGGCATAACTCTGTTGAAATTAATGGGATGCCACCAGCAGAAAATTTGGCTCAAAATAGCTAATAAATTAGAGAAAATATACAGTGCCTCATTACAAAGTGACATAAACAAGAGGACTTGGCAGACAGTTCACAGTTATGGCACTTTTCCATGTTTCACTGGATGCTGGTTTTCCAGTTGTCTTGTTTAAATACTTATAAAATGTTAATGTTCACAGTTCTCAATCATTTGTGTACTCTTGGATAACTGCATTAAATGCAGAGTTATGATTTATATCATAGCTAGTATTTTATTCCAATTAAAGCATATTAGGGCAGGTAACTGTATCTGGAAAGACAGAAATATTGCTACATAAACATTACCATCAAAATTTTGTGATTAACATAGCAAACCTACACATTTAGCATCAGAATCAGTGGGGGAAAAGCTGCAGAAGTGACTTACTTTTTCAGATTTTTTTCAAGTACCGGTATTCCATTTATAAGCAACCTCAATTGCCCAGGTAACTCTAGGCAATGTATGCTAAAAACAATAGCAAAAGCAGAAAATACAGCAATGGCAACTGACACCTTCTTATATTAGGGTGGAAGTGCCATAGAGAACTGAGAATTAAAAAAGACATTCAGGGCAGAATTAAAAATTCTGCTGTAAGAACTATATTTTTAAAGCTTTCTCAGATTATACCCTTGAGGAAGGTGGTACTATTTAGCAGAGCAGAGCTGGCCACCAAAAGGCTTGCCTCTTGAGATCCTACAAGATGACATTATGTAGAGCAGGCTCATTCTACTAATGAGATCATGCAGAAAACTGGGCCGTGAGGCATGAGGATTTTATAGATGACAATCAATATGGTGGAGTTCAGCCAGAAGGTGGATGAAAACCAATGACACTTGGCTGCAACCATAATTATTCATGCCACCATATTCTGCACTTAGTTCCCAAGTGGCTTTCAAGGACAGTCACATTTAGACCAAACTGAACAACCCAATTCTGAATAGCTAAGGCAGTGATGGCGAGACCGAGTGCCGAAACTGCAACCCAAAACCCACTTATGCATCGTTGGGTGCCGGGTGGGTATGGCCCATTGGCTGGGTGTGGCCCATTGGCTGGGTGTGGCCCATTGGGTGGGCGTGGCTGCGGTGGTAACAGCAGACCGGGTGGGACTAAAACGTTCAATCAATCAATTCCAACTTTGCAAGATCTTTTTTTTTTCGTGAGAATTTGAAATTGATTGATTGAACCTTTTTTTTTTTGCACACGGCAGCGGAGGCCTAAAGCGAAAAGGTTTTATAAAACCCAGCTGAAGGCCTAGGACTGGGGCGACGGCACGCGTGCGCCTCAGAGAGGGCTCTGAGTGCCGCCTCTGGCACCCGTGCCATAGGTTCACCACCACTGAACTAAGGCATGGGTGACCTTAATTAGGGCCTCTCAATCCAGAAAAAGGGTATAATTGGCATACAAAATGGATTTAAGCAAAGGCTTTCTTGGTATAGTTGCAGAAGAAAGTTGATATATCCCTAGGAACAGGTCCATAAATTCATGACCTACTTACTAAGACACAACTTGAATCTAGTCCTCCTGTCCCTAGCATCCTCCATACAGAGTGTGCCTCTGACCATGTTACTGTAGCTCTTGGGAATATTTTTTTTCTTAAAAAAGAGTGGCATCCAGCCACAAAAGGAATGCCTATGAGAAAGTAGTCAATAACCACTAGGGACTGATGTATATTCTGTCTTTCTTGCAAAGGCAGATGTTATTGTTATTGGATTCTTTATAGATGAGAGGCAATTGATTATGTTTTATTGTTACATATTGTATTAATCCTATTACTGGAGTTCAAATCTTTTTGAGAGCCTTCAGGGATGAGTGCTCCATCACTGAAGGCTTTCAAAAAGAAACTGGGCAACCACTGTTTGAAATGATATAGGGTCTCCTGCTCAAACAGTGGGTTTGGACTAGAAAACCTCCGGGGTCCTTTTCAATTCTATTATTCTATGTTCTATGTTCAAATAGAATGAGCCCTGAGTTAACTGCAACTGGAATCCCATATTAATCAAGAAAAATAATTCAAATCAAATAATAATCAATACATAACTACTTTCTTCTTTCTGTTATTTCCTAGCAACTGTGGCTATGTTGTAGATAGCATTCCTTATGTTTCTTTATTTAACACAATTTAGCAAAACTGAACCAAATTATCTTTGAAATAGGCTAGGCAAAAATGTAGCATTATGATTCACAGAGATAGCACAAACGTGCATAAACAGAATCAGAAGCACTCATGAAAAGCTAAACTGTTTATTTTTTTAAAAGATGCTGTTATACAGTACTGCTGAATCTAGCTGAGTCAAGGTAGTTTAGATTGCAAGAACTAGTAAATCATCATACATTTCGTTTGCTTAATAATTTGCTTTGGATTTCATTAGGCACCTAGATCTTAATCGATAGAATTTCCATTTCAGTGATTAAGAGATACAAACCCAGGTTGTTCCCCAAAGATCTTTGTGGCTCTCAGCACAAGAAGCATTATATAGACAAAAAATAACAGGCACACACAAAGAGTTACCATACTGTGAAATACTCAAATTTTGTCAAGATGTCTACAAACGAAATCAAGAGAATTGAATGCAAAATGACATAGTTGTCAATGGTTTTCCTATTTACAGTTACCAGAAAGATTCAAAATAGACAAAAGAATTAATGGTATCGAATATTGTAAGACTGGGTTTGAAACTGAATTGTATACAAATGATTAATAACCATATGATCTATGGCAGTGGTGGCGAACCTATGGCACGCATGCCAGAGGCGGCACTCAGAGCCCTCTCTGTGGGCACGCGCTCCACGCCCTAGAGATGGCAACTGTCCCTCTTCAACCAGCCGCCTGCTAACTCACCGAGGTCCCACGTGGCCGGATGCATCTCAGCACGGCTGGTTTCCCTCCCCCCTGTCCCATCCCTCCTGGCCTCGCATGCTCTCCTTTTCCCGGGCACGACCCACTGCATCGCCTCCTCAGCTGTCGGCCAGCCGTCCAGCTCAAAGGCACCTTCTCTGAATTGCTGGTGGTGGTCTGCGGAGCCCCAGAGTGCGCCGGTCGAGGGGCCAGCAGGCTGTGGCTGCTGACGGACACTGTCGGCCCCCATGGGCTCGCTGGCCTCTGTGTGCGGGGACCAATGGTATCAGGCAGCCGCCCTGGCCCCTGCCTCGCCTTGCCCTGCGACAATGGCACCCCCACCCTGCCTCACCTTGTCTCGCTTCACCCCGCAGGACGAGCCTCCTGCCCACCGCCCCACCTGCCAGAGACCCCCTGGATCTCCCCCAGCCCTGCCCGTCCCCCACAGGCATCCCAGTCTGCCATGACCATCACAGCCATGCCCACCTGGCACCCAGCGATAAATAAGTGAATTTTGGGTTGCAGTTTGGGCACTCGGTCTCCAAAAGGTTTGCCATCACTGATCTATGGTTTTGATGTTTGGATAGGATAGCTATAGATAGAAGAGAATTGTGATACAACTTAAGGAGATAAATCTATAATTGCACTTATAACTGCTGTAAAGAAATTTCTTTATATCATTTTCCTTTATTTTTTTTTATTTTTACCTACCTTTTTCCTTTCCTTTCTTTTTTCTTCCATTTTTTTCTTTCTTTTGCACTTGTTTTCTCTTTTATTTCCTTTTCTCTTTTTTCCTTTTACAGTAACTCTATTTTAGTTGTATGAGTGTTTTTGTTTTTAAAATTTTCAATACAATAATATTTCTTTAAAAAAGGAAGGAAAATATAGTCTTACTAACTCTCTACACATGCAGAAAGATAGCATGATGAATAATACGAAAAGCCATTAAGATGCTTCCCTAGGCCACCTTCCCCTATTCCAGTTTCACCAGAGATAATCAAACAGATTGACCAATGCAGTTTTGGACTATACACCTAACCTGAATCCATATAATAAATTTCCTTTGATAATCTATATAGCTGTGTGCATACCAATTCTCAAAAATCTTTTTTTAAAAAAGAAGCACAGGACATCCGGCAGTAATTGTCCAAGGGTAGCTCCTTCAAGTGTGCTGCAGCTGCCAAAAAAGCCAACACAGTCCTAGGCTGCATTAACAGAGGGATAGAATCAAGAACATGTGAAGTATTAATACCACTCTACAATGCCTTGGTAAGGCCACACTTGGAATACTGCATCCAGTTTTGGTCACCACGATGTAAAAAAGATGTTGAGACTCTAGAAAGAGTACAGAGAAGAGCAACAAAGATGATTAGGGGACTGGAGGCTAAAACATATAAGGAACGGTTGCTGGAATTAGGTATGTCTAGTTTAATGAAGAGAAGGACGAGGGGGGACATGATAGCAGTGTTCCACTATCTCAGGGGCTGCCACAAAGAAGAGGGAGTCCAAGCTATTCTCCAAAGCACCTGAAGGCAGGACAAGAAGCAACGGGGATGGAAACTAATCAAGGAGAGAAGCAACTTAGAACTAAGGAGAAACTTCCTGACAGTGAGAACAATTAACCCAGCGGTTCTCAACCTATGGGTCGCGACCCCATTTGGGGTCGATCGACCATTTCATGGGGGTCGCCAAGCAAGGCTGTCCGCCATTTTTTTCCCCTTTTCCGGCGGGTGCCTTACCTCCCTTGAGCTGGGCCAGCTGGTGGTCGGCCTGTTCCGTCTCTGCCGCTTGCCAGCTACGCCTCGGACGGTGCAGGGGGCGGAACCACGCATGCACGGTGCTCCCAGGCAGGGAAAGTCCTTGACTTACGACCGGTTGGGTAGTCCTCGACTTATGACCGGTTTAGTCCTCGACTTACGACCGGTTTAGTCCTCGACTTACGACCGGTTTAGTCCTCGACTTACGACCGGTTGGGGGTCGCGGCATTAAAAAGGTTGAGAACCACTGAATTAACCAGTGGAACAACCTGCCTCCAGAAGCAGTGAATGCTCCAACACTGAAAGTTTTTAAGAAGAGACTGGACAGCCATTTGTCTGAAATGGTATAAGGTTTCCTGCCTGAGCAGGGGGTTGGACTAGATGACCTCCAAGATCCCTTCCAACTTTATTATTATTACTATTATTATTATAAGGCTGCTAGGAAGGTACACAAGGATACCTACTGATGACATGGAATGTCTATTAATGGAATGGGGGAAATAAACATCTCAGGAAAGAATAGTCTGCGGTTGTGAGATTAAATATCTGAATTTGACACAACATAATGTGATTTCCCCAAACATCTCCCATTATGTTCCTAATGACAGGGAAGAAAATAAAAACATTACTTATATTTTTGGGAAAGATGCAAAAAGTGATTGTGGGTATTCCTTTTTCACATAAAATGCAAAGGTAAAAGGACTTTTTATTCTTTAATTAATTCCACCCCTCTGACTTTTTAAAGCAGTATGACATTTAACAGACATTCAAAAGATTTTAGAGATTCATTAATAGCTCACTAGACAAAGGTTGTACATGAATTTTGCTGATATATTACTGATGACAATTACAAAAAATATCTTGCAAAAATAATAGATCATGTAATTAAAATAAGTATAATAGTATCCCTATCAGGTATCATCATACCTGATTAATTTTTCCCACTTGGTCCCATGACATTGCCCTTATCTCATTTCCAGCATCTTCATTAGCTGTATCACTAAAGTTCCTTCTTCCTTCTTATATATATATAAGAAGGAATAACTAAAGACCTACATATACCGTATTTTTCGCTCTATAAGACGCACTTTTTCACCCCCAAAAGATGGGGGAAAATGTCTGTGCGTCTTATGGAGCGAATGCTGCCTCCCTTCCGCGCTGCCGCCGCC
>NW_015390741.1:60905-71585 GCF_001527695.2 Protobothrops mucrosquamatus | reverse complement strand
AATAAGCATGACTGCCAGGTCAGATTCTCAGAGTCCTGCTCTTTGCATACTCTTCTCCCCTAATATGCTTTGAAGATGTGCAGACTTTCTGATGCCGAAGTGGAGGGGATAGGAAAGGAGGGAACACGGAGAAAGAAAACAGCATTTGTACAGTAATCTACACTGGATCCAACTCAATTTCTTAACATATACAATAATGGTTAAAAATATCATGAGAAATTTGGTGTAGGTAATGGTTTAATGACTCTTTTTAAAACAGCACTTTTGTTTGGTGTAACATTTGACTCATTTACAAATCTGCACTTGAGGTTACAAACATAACAGTGCCAGATGTTACTGTTTGAAAAGCACTGTAGATTTATTTAAATTACCCTTTGAAATGGCCAGTTTGGGTATGAAACAATTTTATATCCAGAAGGCATTCTCCACTTGTGAGACCCATATGTCTTGTTTCAAAATGTAGCATCACAGAAAGCCGTGTCAATAACATTTAGTTTCTAACTTAACAATATACCATTGCATTCAGAAGATTATAACATAAATTAGTACTGAAATTCTTAAATGTTCTCTAACGATCCTATCATTTGCAGACACAATTTCCAATTTCCCACTCCAGTTAGTTTCTAGAGAATACACACAGAGAGAGGAGGGGGAAATTCGCATCTTTTTATGTCCGTGGTATGATTGTAATTATCATCTTTTGAAGCAGTTATAAATAATCCAGATAGGGTAACTTAACATAATAACACATCTTAGAATCCTATTAAGAACATTCATAGCTTTGATAGTCAAAGCAGAATACTTAAAACTGAATTTTCTTGACAAAATTGATGAAAGAAAATCAGTGTAATCTCAACCGTCTTCCAGAAACATTTTGGGAGGGGGCTCCCTCAGGTGCCACAATATAGCATACAAGAGATAGAATGGACCAGTAGGTCCATTCCATCACCTCTAATGCAGATCAATTTTATTAGTCTTTCCCTCAACTTTATCTCACACTTCTGGGGACCAAGGGTAGAAACTACTTCTTTCCTGTGGTCTAGAAGGGCCTTCCTATGGAGAACAGACTCATCCCCTATCTGTAATTTTCAGAAAACAGCTAAGGACCAAATTATTTCAGAAGGCATTCTCTTAACAAAGATTATGGCACTTGTGCTACTTTTTATTCTCTAGTCTCTATTTTTGTTGGTATTCTGTATTGATCAGTGTTTTATAATATTATTATTTCTTTTAACTATATGTGGTAAATATTAAATTGTATTCATAAATATTAAATTATATTTATATAAACAAGTTGTCAAGAGGCATTAGATTGCAGAACATGGATGGATAGAGCAGTTCCATGGCCTTTTTCCATAATTATATCCAAAGGCTGATATATGAATTGCTATTCGATTTGTCTAAGCAAGTGACAGTATTTAACAAAGTTTGACTGACCTCAGAAAGTTGAGCATGATCAAACCTGGTTAATACATGGATGGGAAATCACCAGGAATTCCTGACCCATAGGTTTTATTGGGCATTAAAAAGAAATAAATTTAATCCTGGATGAGGCATTGGTAAACATTTTCAAACATTTTGTTAGCATGTAAAGTATTGTGCATATATATGTCCAGGGAGTCACTGAAAGTTGATCTTTACTTCTGGGAATCTTTACAGATTGTTAAAACAAACTGATATTATTTCTTCTTTTTCTCAACTATTTTTCTTTTGGGATCATATTCATAAAAACAAGCAGAAAATGTCTTGGTTTTATCAGTTGCACATATGCTACTCTGGAAGCTTTTTAATTAGACTGTGGTGAAAATGCTTTAAATATTCAGAATTTTTAATTGAATTACACAATAGAAAGCAAATAGGATTGTCTGTAAGCCAGTAGTGTGTAGCCAGCTTCCTAATACAGTTCTGATCTACTGATACTGAGTATTTTGCCCTACCAGAGCAGTTGGTATAATTAAGCTTAGTTTCAGAAATCAGTAAATGAGGATGTCATCCAGATACACTAGGAAACCTTGTACAGGTGCTCATGCAGAACTTTATTAATCAGTTGCATGAATATGGCAGGAACTCCCTGTAGTCCAAAAGATATCACTTTGAACTGGAAGCATCCTAACAGGCAGTTGAAGGCAGTCTTCCATTCATCGCCTTCCTTGACCCTCACCTGGTAGTACGCCTCCCTCAGATACAGTTTAGTAAACACCTTCCCTTTGGCTAAATGTCCCAGCATGTTCTTCACAAGAGGAAGGGGATAAATATTCTCCACACATATGCCATTTATCCAGTGCTTTTTTTCTATTAAAAAAAAAAGGTGCCTGAACTCACACACGTCATACAACCTGCCTTGCCCATCCTACAAGGTTCCATCCGAAAAAGATGCCGGAACTCCATTCTGGGCGTTCTATGAGGAAAAAAGGCCCTGCATTTATCCAACAAAAATCCAATGACTCATCTTCCTTCTCTTTGAATAGCCCTGGGGCTGCCACTTGGAACTTAGCTGCTTGGATGAAACCCCTAGCCAGATTTTTGTCAATGTAGTTTCTCAACTCCCCTATTTCGATCGGGGTCATCGAGTACATCTTGGGTTTAAGGACTTTTGTTCTTGCTCAGGCAAGAAACCCTATACCATTTCAGACAAATGGCTGTCCAGTCTCTTCTTTAAAACTTCCAGTGTTGGAGCATTCACCGCTTCTGGAGGCAGGTTGTTCCATTGATTAATTGTTCTAACTGTCAGGAAGTTTCTCCTTAGTTCTAGGTTGCTTCTCTCCTTGATCAGTTTCCACCCATTGCTTCTCGTCCTGCCTTCAGGCGCCTTGGAGAATAGCTTGACTCCCTCTTCTTTATGGCAACCCCTGAGATATTGGAACACTGCTATCATGTCCCCCCTCGCCCTTCTCTTCATTAAACTAGACATACCCAATTCCAGCAGCCGTTCCTTATATGCTTTAGCCTCCAGTCCCCTACTCATCTTTGTTGCTCTTCTCTGTACTCTTTCTAGAGTCTCAACATCTTTTTTACATCGTGGTGACCAAAACTGGATGCAGTATTCCAAGTGTGGCCTTACCAAGGCATTGTAAAGTGGTATTAATACTTCACGTTCTCTTGATTCTATCCCTCTGTTAATGGAGCCTAGCACTGTGTTGGCCTGTTTGGCAGCTGCAGCACACTGCTGGCTCATATTTAGGTGATTGTCCACTAGGATTCCGAGGTCCCTCCTTACTACTATTGAGCAAGGTACCCCCTATACTATGCCTGTACATTTGGTTTTTCTTGCCTAAATGTAGAACCTTACTTTTTTCACCACTGAATTTCATTTTGTTAGATAGCGCCCAGTGTTCAAGTCTGTCCAGATCCTCCTGTATCTTAAGCCTGTCTTCTGGAGTGTTGGCTATTCCTGCCAGCTTGGTGTCATCTGCAAATTTGATGATTTCCCCATCTATCCCCTCATCCAAATTGTTGATGAAGATGTTGAAGAGCACTGGGCCCAGAACAGAGCCCTGGGGCACCCCACTACACACTTCCCTCCATGTAGATGTGGTTCCATTGAGGACCACATGCTGAGTACGGCTGGTCAGCCAGCTATGGATCCATCTGGTGGTGATGCTGTCTAATCCACATTTTTCTATCTTATCAAGTAGTAGGTTGTGATCTAGTTTATCAAATGCCTTACTGAAGTCCAAGTAAATTATATCCATAGCATTCCTCTGGTCCACTAATTTTGTCACTTGGTCAAAGAATGCAATAAGATTTGTCTGGCATGATCTGTTTTTGACAAACCCATGTTGGCTTTTAGTAATGACTTTGTTTGCCTCTATGTGTTCGCTGATTCGTTGTTTGATTATCTTTTCCAGAATCTTCCCAGGTATTGAGGTCAGGCTGATAGGTCTGTAATTTCATGGGTCCTTTTTTTTTCCTTTTTTGAAGATGGGAACTACATCAGCTCTTTTCCAGTCCTCCAGTAGTTCCTCAGTGCTCCAGGATCTTTGAAAAATATAGTTCAGTGGTTCTGAGATCACATCTGCCAGTTCCTTGAGAATCCTGGGGTGTAATCCATCTGGTCCTGGTGATTTGAACTCATCTAGGCTGGACAGGTGCTCACTTACCGTTTTCTTGCCTATCTTAACTTGCGTTTCTATTCTGTTTTTTATGGCACTGTTTTTGGTAGGTTGGTCTGTTTTTTCCCTTTGTGTAAAGACAAAGGGAAAAAATGAGTTAAATAATTCTGCTTTCTCCCTGTTCTCCCTAATCAAAATCTTTTCTGCAATCAATGAAGTATATAGTGACTTCTTTTTGGTGTTCTTTGGCTTTCTCAATTATCTAACATGCATCAGCAAAAATGTTGCATGTTTCCTGGCCTTTTCTATAACCGTATTTGCCATTTATTTTTCCATGTGGAACTCTTAACTGTGTTGAATGATCCTAAGAATTGTTTTGCTGTAAAATTAAGGATATTATGTAATAGTTTGCACATTCTCTTAAGTCTCTTTTTGGAATTTTCTGGATTAGTTTAGGTAGCACTTGTGTTGGTTCTTTTACTGCTGCTTTCTCTATTTCTGTGGTTATTTCATCAGTTTCTGTAGCCCTCTGACTTGGTAACGATCAGTATGCTATTCTAATCTAACATCAGTAGTAATAATAATAAAGATTCATGTGAATGGGGAATATCTTCTAAGGTAACTTGGAAATTCACATCTTCACTATACAGCATTTTAATATACTCCTTTCATCTTTGTTTGATCTGCTTTAAATTGTTCATTATCTATCCATTGGCAACCTTTAGCATACCAATTCAAAGTTAAAACCTCCTCCTGAGTTCAGGGATATTTTGAAAGGCTTTCTTTTTTTTCAATGTCTGTTTCCATCTTTACAAATATTGTTGTAATATTTTTCTTTGTCTCTTCCAACAACTCTCTGAAATTCTTTATTAAGCTCCTTCCTTAATGAAGTTACAGTTCTATGGTCTTTGATTTGGTGTCGTATGATCTTCTCATGTACTCCATGTTCAGTCTATCTAAAGAAATCTCAGTTGAGTTGAACAGACCAGAAGCCCTTAGCATGTGGTTTCAATCTTATTAGTTTATGTTGCACTCAAAAGCAAGCTAAACCAGAAATTTAATCTTGAAAAATACACTTGGGGAATTGTCCTTTGATTCTGAATGTTTATCATATTCTTCTCCAAACTTTTGTTCTCCAGATGTGTTAAGACAAAAAGCTCCCAGAATCCCCAGTTATAAATTTTGCTCTGGCACATTGAGTGTTATGTTTGCCTTCAATATTATTTGATCTTAAACTGTGCATGATATATCAATTTATGCCTAGCTATTTGAGAACTGTCTCCATTTTATATTCTAAATCTGCTGTCTTTGAAAATTTTTAAGAAATGGTTTATATAGTTCTGTGTTGTAACTTTCCCCATCTAGGATTTTAATATCATATATGAAGATTTAAAATCCTGATCATCCAAACACAAATCACAAATGTGCAAAGAGCCACTAAACAGATAGTTTTTTTTAGGAGACACTGATGATAATTGTCTGATTTTATGAACAAACTCATAAGACTATAAAAATATTTTTTCTTAATCCAACTAAATGTAAATCTATTACAAGACCCTTTTTCTATACTGTATATTTCAATCTCAAGTGGGGCTTGAACTGAGGTACCTGCTACTGTTGTTCTACAACAACCTACATGTTGCTTTTAAATGTTTAAAATAGCACATTGATATTTTGAGCAGTAGCTTTTAGTGGTTCTGTCTCCCATCAATTTGTCTGATCCTCATTTAAAGCAAACTAAGCTAGTTGCCATCACTACAACAAAGTCTATAATTTAATTGCATACTTTCAGAAGAAAAGAAAATACAATTTATTCTGTCTGTCATAAACTGCTGCTTGTCATCTTCTGTCACATGATCTTTTCTAGCATTTACGAGACAGGTAGATATAACTTTATCCACATTTTACATAATTATGTACAATTCTCACATATTTTGCCCTCTACCTTTATTTAATTAGAAAAGCCACAAATGTTTCAACTTTACATTGTAGCAAAAATGATCCAGCCTCTCAATCATTTTATCTACAGTATCAGTTTTTTTAAAAAAATCAGTAAGTGGGTCCTTCTACATTAGTAGTGTGGCAATACTTAGATTTGAATAAAGGCAAGATACTATTTATTTTTAAATGCTAGTGTATGAGTTTTTCTTTTTCATTTCTACCTAACTCTACCAATCTTGATTTACTAACCAAAATAGTATTCAGGAGATAGTGATGTCTTCCATACAGGCTTTCAATGCTGTAAAAGTAATCTTTCTATCCAATTCTGTGAGGTATATAAGGGATCAAGGTTAGGATGAGAGAGAGAGAGAGAGAGAGAGAGAGAGAGAGAGAGAGAGAGAGAGAGAGAGAGAGAGAGAGAGAGAGAGAGAGATGATTTGAACAGTACTCATATACATATTTCTTGTTTGAGGTTTATAAGTAATAATTGAATAATAATTTTATTGGAAATATTTGTCTCTGATCTATCTGTTTCAATAGGCTATTTCTGATGTCCCAGAGAAGAGATTGTATTAGTAATGGCCTCATAATAATGGAACCATTTTTCTAGGGAAATATATATGATCTCTAGTTTGCAAGTTTTATAGGCCTAGAAGATCTCTTATTACAATATGCCTTTATTAATGTTTGATTAACACTGTGGCTAATTCAATGTCACTCAATGAGTTCAACCATGATAGAATCTGATCTCCCTAGGTACAACATTTTTACCACTACAACTTGCATGTACCTAGGGCTAACCGCATCTTGGACTACATCTGTTTTTTTAAATGATCTTTATTTTGTTATATACACAATGCCATGAATTCATAAGTAATTAGTTCCAGCAATTAATTTTTGCCATGGGTTTGATAGTGTGGGTTGGTGTTTTAATTTAAACCAAGTGCCCTTTCCATTTGCTTCCTTTTTCTTCCTTTCATTTTCCTTCACACACAGAAAAGAAAACTTGCCTCTGCTTCTAGAATGCTTAATATGTTTGATGTGCACATTGATTCTCTTAGTGAGGATCTTGCCTTTAACCTTCTTGTTCACAATAATGGTCACAGCATGCTGAGTAATGTTGTATACTTTATCTTGCCATGATAACATGTGTGGGATATGCCTTTTTAAAATGTTCTCATGCCCTTAATGTCAGTGATATCACCCTTCTTATAGATGTGCATGTAGGTAGAAAAAGGGATCCCATGTTTACAAAAGGATCTTGAAACCTGTCCCTTTATTATTTCCCTTTGTGTTTGTCATCTTCTACTTTAAAATGATAGTGACAAGTAATTTATTAAGTCTTATGTTTTTGTTCTTCACCAGTTACTCGTGCAACCAGTGAACAAAAAAGTGCAGAGAAAAGTTGTCCTATATCTTGATTCCCTAGGTCTAATTTATATATACTACAATTGCATGGTGTACCATGACTGCCAAGTTCAGTGGAATGTTATCCTTTGATGTGTCTGGGACAACTGAAAATAAAGAAGACATCAGTTCAAGAGCTTTTATTTGTTCATTCCCTTTGGTAGTTGTAACCATCACAATAAAAGGAAATACCATCTCTGAGTGAGTATAGGATTCTATTCCATTCTTCCCAAGGGTCTATCAAATTACCATACCATACCATACTATACTATACCTCTCTAGTGCAATAGTGATAAAAGCCTGCAAAAATGAACTGTGAATTCTAGTCACTTAGCATATGGGTTACAGTGAAGATATTACACTTTCTTTTGAAGCAGAAAGTCACATGGGTTGTACATGATCATTAGTTGAATTAACAGTTTATCAAATTTGGCTAATTATACTGGAAGTTAAATCATGCATTTGTGATTGGAATTAAAGAAACCATTCCATAGATATCTTTTAGTAGGAGATAG
Source organism: Protobothrops mucrosquamatus (assembly GCF_001527695.2). NCBI lineage: Eukaryota > Metazoa > Chordata > Lepidosauria > Squamata > Viperidae > Protobothrops > Protobothrops mucrosquamatus. The sequence continues at coordinate 63,670 of NW_015390741.1, read as the reverse complement.
AAGCTTCAGAACATTTGTTTCTCTTAATTAGCTGTGCACAATTTGCTAGCTGAGAGGAGAAAAAGAAAATTGGCTATAAAAAAATTAAATATCCTTTAATTATTGCTTTAACTTTCCAGCACTTTGAATCTAAAATGTATGTAATGATTACAAATGAGTCATTCGTTTTATATTTACTGTCTGAAACTCACCTTGTTTTAACTCCCTCTGCAAAACTAAAAATGTATCTTAAAATTAAAACAATGGAAACTTATATAAAGTTACTCAGATTTAGGCAATAATCAAGCATAGGTAAGGTTTTTCTATTTGAAGTACCCAAGTCAGAATTTAAAAAGAGGGCAAGAGAGTAACGATAATGGGTTGGTTTAGTCTCTGGGAGCACCCCATCGTTAGAAGAGAAAAGATGACTTTTGATGATTCTCTGCTTACACTCTTTGAAAATTTACTATGAGAGGTTGGAGAACATAAAATCACAAATGATGGCAAAAGAAAGCAACAGCTGGTAATGTCCTCTCTTCTGCTTTTTGCCCATGAGATTCTTCACTGATCCAAAAGTCTTTCAAAGAAGGAAAGAGCTCTTCCATTTAAGGAAGAAAAAATATGTTTCCAGGTCCTAAAGCTACAAATCAAAAGGCCTTTAGGGCCACCAAAGCAGTGGGCAAGTATGCAAAGCTTCATTTGTGCATGCGTAGAATTTAGGTTGTGTGCCAAAATCACCGAAGCTGCTACCACCAGCCAGCAGAACTACAAAGGTTGGAGATCCCTGCTCTAAGCTATAAATGTGTGGTTATAAAACGTATCTGGCCTCAGACAATGTACTAAACCAATCCAAACAAACTATTGTGCAGCTTAGCACAGAGGTTTTCAATTTTTTTCAGGCCTTGGAACATTTTTTATTTTTAAAAATTCCTGAAACCCCTGCTACCTGCACGCACAGACTGATCAGCTGTAATTAACAAAAATGCTTCCTGGGGTGATGAGGCTTCTGAACTTCCCATTCAGCTGGACCTTAGAAAAATAATATCTTGTCTCCACTCCCACCTGTTTAGTCTTTCACAGAACAAATTCTTTTAATCAAATCTAGTCCTGCCCAGATTTTTCATAATGCTATACCATTCTTTTTGAATCTCATAAGCAGATCAACTGAAGCAGAGACTGTAGCTATAAAGAAAAAATGGGAAAGAAAGCAACAACAACCATATCAGTAGCAATTAACCTCAGTTCTAATTTTGGATGTATTACATCAATGCTGGTGCTTGTTATACACAAAAGAATTATAGGCAAGGATGATTCATGGTACAGACTGATTGATTACAATTTTCAGTGACATCTACTTCAAGTATCAGATGTATTTCAACTACATTAAGTTGAAACAGAACAAGAAAACCTTCTATAATCAAAGAGCAGCATCAATCACTCAATATTCAGAACATTATTGGTTATTGGCTTGCTGTACCTCAATAATGAGAAAACAAGCTTACTGTAACCTTCCTCAAAAGACATTTCAAGAATTTGAATGCTGCTGCACAGAAGCCCTACCTAAATCTGATGAAGGGGACTTACAATAGGACCTTTGGTGATGAATTCCAACTAAGGGAAGAACAGAAGTTGTCTGTAAATGCCATTCAGTTTTGAAATGAATGGAAATTCAGGACTTGTGTTAAATGATCCAAACCTTACTCACTCTGAGCCTTTTTAAAATGTTGAGAGTCCCAGGAACATGTTCATTTAAGCATACTCTCCCATCCCACATTTTTCATGCTTTGTCTTGCATCTTTGTAATGCTATTCCCAAAGTCCCATGAACTGAGGATCTGTGCTGAGGCTGCAGCTCTGAAATAACTTTTAGCATCTTGTAAGTGACAAGTTTCAGTTCATGCTTCTTGAATAAAAAATGTGATTCCATTTGATCATTAAAAAAAACTAATTATGCTTTGGATGTATGGTTCCCATTTTTCACCCTGTTTTAAAATATCCCTTAATAAACTCTCTTTAGTTTCAAAGGTGATCTTTCACTTGCAATTTGAAATTGGATAGTCTTTCTAGGATAATACCATTACCCTTACCTCACCCCACTTTAAAATAGTAGTGAAGTATGAAAATTTGACACTGGGTAAGGCAATAACTGAGACTGTCCAGCTGCACAACTTTGCAAAGCATAACATTTCCAGGAAGCTTGTTGGCTTTGAGTTTGTGATCTGATATTATTTGATTTATTGCTTCAGAATGTGTTAGGCTTTTGAGCATTAATGTGTTATATGATATATATATTATTCCTTCAAACTGAAAATCAAATAAATCTTTATCCTTAAGCATCATTTTCTCAGTTATATTAAAATTCTGATGATGAATGAATGAAATGATTCCTGAACATAAGAAATGATTATCTGTATTTTGCATTACCATCTAAATGTGTGCTAGTCATGAGGTTGTGTGAAACCATGAATTATACGGTTAAAAAAAAAAGAAAAATTGCTATGTCTATACTTTCTTTTTTAGAAAATTTTATTTATTTTTTCCATCATAAAAAAAACAGTCATAAGTAAGCACAATCAACAAACAATAACCCCCCCCCCCAGAACTTCCCAAACCTAATCCCAGGATAATATTCATTTAAAAGTAAACAAATACTAATATCTCTAACTCCACAAAATATCTTAATCTACAAGAAAAGATAGAAGTAAACAAACTTAGAAAATCTAAAAACCTAAATTATATTCTACCACTCTATGTTTCTTTTGAATATAAACAATCCATCTTCTCCAT
>NW_015390741.1:58845-60593 GCF_001527695.2 Protobothrops mucrosquamatus | reverse complement strand
CTACCACTCTATGTTTCTTTTGAATATAAACAATCCATCTTCTCCATATTGATAAAAATTGTTCATTCGAATGGTTCTTCAAGTAAGCCGAAATCTTTGCCATTTCAGCAAGATACGAAACTTTCAATCTCCAGTCTCCCATCGTAGGCAGAATTGGGCTCTTCCAACTTTGGGCTATTAGCAATCGGGCAGCAGATAAGCAATAAAGCATCAGATTTGTTTCTTTTGCATCTAAATCTTGCACAATACCTAAAAGAAACAACTGTGGAAGGAAAATAATCCTTTTTTTAAAAATCTGCTGTAAGTTCCACCATAATTGTACCCAAAAGGCCTTAATAACCTTACAAGTCCACCACATATGAAAAAAAGTTGCATCTGGATGACCACACCTCCAGCACTTGGATTCATAATTCGAATAAATACGAGACATAGTTGAGGGATCCAAGTGCCATCTATAAAACATCTTATAAAAATTTTCACGTAAATTTTGTGCTTGTGTGAACTTCACATTTCTCACCCAGATCAACTCCCAAGTGTCCATAGGTATTGTTTCTCCTATATTTTGAGCCCATTTAATCATACAATCTTTGACTAGTTCAGTTTCTGAGTCCAATTCTAATAAAACATTATATATCCTCTTAATATGAGCTTTGGCACCATCTCTTATTTGCTTCAAAAAAATCCCATCTTCCAAAACAAAAGAACTCTTTTTATCAATTCGCCATCTATCTTGAATTTGACCATACAAAAGCCAAGAAAAATTTGGGTTGTTTTGCTTTAACACATCCATTGATTTTAGGCACCAGTTACCACCACCACTCTGGTATAACAAATCTTTATAGGTAGATCCCTCCATCACCACTCCTCTAGTTATAGCTTGAAAAATATGCGACGGGATCACCCAGAGTGGTAACCTAACATTAAACTTGAAGAAGTATTTTTGCCAAACTCTTAACAATGCAGACCTTATTATATGATTTCTGAAGGTTTTATCAGTTTTTTTTCTGCATAAAAAGATAAGCATGCCACCCAAAGTACAAGTCCCAGCCTTCGACATTCAAAATCCCTTTGTTAGACAAGTTAATCCAGTCAGTCATCCACGTTAATGCACAAGAATCATAATAAAGTGTCAAATTTGGTACTTTAAGTCCTCCACATTCTCTAGTGTCTTGAATAATCTTAAATTTAACTCTCGCCTTCTTGCCTTCCCAGATGAAACGATTCAAATCTCTTTGCCATTCTTTCAAATTAATTTCATTTTTTAAAATAGGTATCATCTGAAATAGAAAGAGAAACTTAGGCAAAATAGTCATTTTGATGGCCGCTATACGACCCAGCAACGAAAGCTGTAATTTTTTCCACGATGATCAGTCCTTTTGTACCAATTTCCACAGTCTTTCATAATTATTCTGGTAAAGTTTCGCGTTGGATGATGACAAAAAAATTCCCAAATATTTAACTTTATTAACCACTTCAAATCCTGACATCTGCATAAGTTGATCTTTATCTCTTACAATCATGTTCTTTGTAAGAATTTTAGTCTTATTCGCATTGATTTTAAATCCAGCCACTTTACCATATTGGTGTAACTCTTGCAACAAAAATTCCAATGATTTAATTGGTTGAGTTAATGTAAAAACTAAGTCATCAGCAAAAGCTTTAAGTTTATATTCTTTAGTAGAAATCTTTAAGCCTTTAATCATTGGTGATTCTCTAATTCTAGACAACAGAATTTCCAAAGACAGTAC